>NW_009648640.1:485137-533856 GCF_000708025.1 Charadrius vociferus
TTCCACCGCCTGCCTCGTGCTGGACCCAGCAGTCATCTGGCACAAGGCAGGGAGTTGAATCAGCAGTTAGTCTTGTGCAAAGTTCACTTCGCTTCCACTCACCATATGTTTTCGAAAAGTTAAATTGTAGCTCATCTTGTAGTTGTGATTCTGGAGTTGCTTCTTTTGCATAGTCCTGAGAGAGTGTTCTTAAGGGCATCAGAGGGTGCAAGTAAGGCAGGTTCTGAGCAGTTCAGTCCGCGGGGGTGGGTTCGTAGGCAGTGCTGGGTAGTTGGTCTGCCTCTGTGAGTTTGTATTATCGATCCTAGGCAGGGTTAATGTCTGAATTCTCTTCAGTCTCCGCATGTTTGAGGCGTACAGGGTCAGCGTGTTCAGTATAATGTGCTGCTTGCTTTAAACTGGCTTATTCTGGGTGGCTTTAGTCATAGTGGCAATGAAGACCAAGGCCAAGCTGGACGGGACTTTGAGCACCCTGGTCTAGTGGGAGGTGTCCCTGCCCGGGGCAGGAGGGTTGGAACTAGATGATCTTTAGGGTCCCTTCCAATTCTAACCATTCTATGATTCTGTGAAGTCACTGCAAATGATACAGGCTAATACAAAGTAAGTATCCTGGGTTCTTTTTAAGTTGCTTTGATGTGTTGAATCCTCTGCAGCATCAACATTGCTTGAGCGAAACGGATCAAAACTAGTTTATGTATAATATAATAATACAGTCTCTGACTTACACTCCTGATTCAAGTACAGATATCTTTTTCCTTGTCCTAAGAATCACACATTTTCAAAGTTTTTTGGTTAAAAAATCTAGTTTTCTAGTTAACTCACCCAGATCTTTGACAGTCTGAAAAGGTTCTTCACCCTTTCTACTGTGTGCAGCTCTTCAGGTGGATATTCAAGGAGTTCTGTTGCCAGCTTTGTCAAAGCCTTAGTTGCTGCAGGGTTGTTTAGGCTGGCCTTGTTTTCCAAATTGCTGTGAAACCAGAAACTTAGCATTAGCCCGTTGTACAGTCCATGCGGAGATAATTCTTTCCCACTTACTTACGTGTCTCCATGTGCAGTGGGCGGAATGCTCTCGTTAAGGAATCCTGTGAGAAACTGGCATTACTGTGAGCACCCATGTAACTTCTACCATGGCTTAAGGTATAGATTGGGAAATTCTGGTGAATTTGTGCTCGTTAGAGAACGACATTAATAGGCAGAATTAGAACTTAAATTTCTTTGTTGTAATCTTTTGTACAGCATAACTGAAAATTTGTCATTTTCCTCTCCTACTGAAAGTGTCTGATATTCTGATAATTTCTTAGGAGTGTTTTTGAAGACATCTGAGCAGGTAGCCTGTCTGGTCAGTGCTCTCAGAAACAGAGTAGTGGAGTATACCTACAGTCTTCTCTGTCCTCATATCTTTGATCCGCAGGAGAGGGTGATACTGTTGCCTCTGGGTAAGGGGAATATGTATGGAAAACATATTTAAGGAACATTTTAATCATCAAATTTAAGACTGTTACTTTCTCAAAGTGTGGAGAGGCTTTTTAATGTAGCAACAACATTCATGTTCTGGCTTTCACTCTCTTCTTGAATAAGAAGAATAAGGTCAAAATCATATCCTAAAGTGCTTTCAGGATTTCAGGTCAATAGATATAATTTTCTTAATTGTTATCTAAATTTAGAAGACAAATTAACTTCTAGTAGCAAGTGCAGTACTTCCACCTGGAAGCTTTTGTTTGTGGTGTTGTTTTCTTCTATCACATACCTCCCTGATTCATCCATGGACTTCTGGATTTCTTTTTTCCACTCACAGCTTGATGAGACGCGTCAAAACCCGAGTTGTCTTTATATAACCACACGGATACTACTTCTAGGCTAAATGGTTGATTCCTGATTACACAAAAAAAGCAGAACGGTAATTCTTACCTGTCAGTGAGGCTAGCTTTGCTGGGTGAATTTGTAATACAAAATGTGTGTCCGTGAGATTCTTTTAGTAAATGTAGGAATGTAGTTCCTTCATGTCATGCGTCTTAGATGGAAGGGGCATGTACTTCGTGTTAGGTGTCTGCAGACTGCGAGAGTTTCCGAACAGCAAAGCTTATCTTGTGAAGGGAACAGCAATTCCCGTTGCAAAGAGGTCCCACAGGTCTGGGGGAAGAAGCCGGACTGACAGCCTTGAGCATGGTATAGCCAAGGCAGCAGGTATCTGCATGGGTTGTTGGGTACAATTACCACCAGATATACTGGAGTTGATAAATACTTCACATAAACAGATCGCCATGCAGTTGCACTCCAGAAGAGTGAGCTTTTCCTTCTTTTCAGAAACTTTATTAAAATATTTTTGAGATTTCTGGGGGTACATGTTAATGGCGTAGCCATATTTTTGTTCTGACAGGAAAAAAAAGTCAACCAGATAATAAAAATTGAAGTTTATATAGCTGCAGTATGATAGAAACTAAATTTTATTTACTAGGTACAAACCAAAAGTAGTCTGTCTAGCTTTAGTTATTATGTCAAATTTACCTAATTAAAATTAAACACAGCAAAAACGTTTGCAGCCAAAACCAATCTCATGTTTTTGAAGATAAATAGCCAAGCTCTGAGAAAGCCTCTGCATGATCTTTCAGTACTTTAAAATTTCTTGCTCTACCTAAATAATTTTATTTTTTGTTAACTTATAATGTTGTGGTGGAATACATCAGATAAGCAAATTGAACAACTGGCCAGAAAATAGATTGTGTTGGTGTGGCACTATGAGGTGGCCCAGTTAAATAACAAAATAACACCATGCCTTATATTATTGTACACTCACTGCGTATGCCAGTCTAATCTGTTTTGTTTGATGTTTTTTGCCACCAGCCCATTGCCCTGGCAGCTTTGCAGAACTCTCCTGCTAACTCTTGCCTTCTCTTCCTGAAGAAGCAATGAACTTAAACCTCGATATATTAGGATATTTTTCAGAGCACTGTTTTCCACGGGTGTAGGAGTTTCAAAAAGTGTGCAGAATATCCCTTTGTTAAACTGCATTTTTTAGGAGGTTTAAGTTAGTGTTAGGAAAAAAAAAAAAATCTGTTGTCAGTAGGACTAAAGATAGGTAATTCTTTAAATAGATCAGAGGCAAATGAACTACAGCGCTACAGAAATACTGCAGAGCTTTAGGATGCTACTGCTGCATGTGCAAGAAGAATAAAACACCAGTGCTTGCCATATTCACTTCAATGAAATGTTAACCGCTTTAGTGCGAGATAGTATTACTATGGCATTGGAGAGATTATTGCTAAAAAATGTCTGGTTTTGAAGTTTCGAATTGAAAAGTGAAGATGACAAATTGGGAAGGATTCAGAAAAAAGACCTTCGAGAATAATATCTTTGTCTACAAAGCTTGTGTTATTGAGGGGCTAAGAAATCTCTATCGGTTAGTTTAAGAAATAGAGTGATGACTGACAATTACCTACAATGAGAAGGGGTAAAGGTCAGAAAGTATAAATATTAAAAATCAGTATTTTCAGTGAGTCCTGATGAAGGTGAGATTGCATACAGCATCCATTTTTAACTGAGAAATGAAATGCTGAAATTTTGAATAAGGCTCATAAATTTTGAATTTGCTGCTGCATTTCATTAGATTTCCTGTGGGATGTGGGATTGTTTAAAAAGTTGTGAGCTTGATGCAGAAGTTATCAGTGGCAGTTATTTGCTCCTATGGGTTTAAAATGTTATAAATTGTCTCAGCTGTTGCCTTAGGTTTATAAGATGATGGATTTTTTTTGTGGGTATGTCTCTCCCAGGCTCTTGCTGAAGGGGTGGGTAATATGAAAGCTTTGGGAGAAGGGAAAACTTTAATGCAAGACACTTAAAGTAAAAGAAATTAAATGAATGCTAGTGAGCATACAAAATCATAAGCAAGAACTTGACCAGAACTTGAGCAGAGTAAACAAATGTACGTAAGGAATAGATTATTTTCGTATTAAAGGGCATGTATTAAATCACATAAATATTCCTTATGCGTATGTGCAACGCCTCTCCAATTTTTAATTCCCCTTAAAAATATAGGAGCAAGATAAATTTTTTTGTAGAATGAAAATTAAAAGCAAGCTGATTATTTATGTTCTCAAGTCATTTCCCAAAGCTAGTTTAAGAAAACTGTGTATAGAAAATATCTTACACTTTATTGCTGCCTGCTGAGTTGTGGTCTTAAATGCAGAAGAGCAAATCAGAACTTAATATTTAGAGAATTCCCATTTTATACCAGCAGTGGAAAAATAATTCCGTTGTTGTTCGGTAGGTTTCCTTACCAATTCTTCCTTCTGGTCCTATGTGTCTCCAAATCCTTTATCCAGGGAACTGTGCAAGTGTATTTAAAATTACATTAACTTTTTTCAAAGTCAATATAATAGCTTTGTAATCAGTGATAAATATCTAATTTAAAAATAATTAAAAATGCTTGTGATATATAAGCATACGATTTTTAAGTAAAAGTTGTTTCTGCTTGCTTAGGAGGTGATAAGATTGTAGACTAAATGTGATTAATGTTCTTTGCAGATGTTGCTTTATATGCTTAGGCTTTCAGAAGTAAAGTAGTCTAGACTGTCTGTCTGCATTCTCCTATAGCTTTGATCTTGATTAAAACTTGTTGTATCACATTTATCATCTTCCTTCCTTGAATGCCAGAAAGTATCTTAACTGGTTTTTCGTATGTATGTGTGTTTATATAGAAAGATACTGAGTATCTTCTTTGAGTACTGTAGAAATTGCACATTTGCATTTGTTCAACAAGTAGCAAAAATTGTTATTTTGTATCTTGAAAGCCATTAGACTATCAGTTGGCGTATTTCAGATACAGCAAATGTTATTCCAATGTTAGTTAAATGCATAGGGAGTGAATGGGGTTAACATTTTTAAGTGGGTTCTTCCCCTCCTTTTGGATATACATCTAAAGATAGGCAGTGGCTTCTTTGATCTTCTTGCTGCAGTCATCTGTATTTCTGTCGGGTCTGATATTAGTGATCTAGTATCTATTTCATTCTACTAGACCAAGATTTTTCTTCCCAACCACCACCCTCACAACTCAGGGTGATTGAACCGGAGTGCTTCAAGCCATGAAAAAGGGTCAAACATAGCGGTGACATGTAGAGTACCTGAACAGAATAAAATTTATCAGGGACTGATACATGCCCACTACATGGCAGAGCAAAAGGTCTGAAATCAATGAGTTTCTCAAATGTTTGGTTTGGTATTAAGTCTTTCACTGCTTTGGGAGATGGTCAGTTCCTTATTTGTGCTGACCAAGTACAACTAGAACGATTTTCAAGATTTGGAATAATCAGAATTTCTGTTGATTTGCTTATTTATCAATTGAGGATTGTATAGGACTGATCTGAGAACCTGATGTATTGTATGGGGAAGTTTTAAGTGAAGGGAATCCTTTTAATACTAATAAACTATCTGATGGTCACTCAGTAAAGCATATTGGGTAGCTCCATTAAATATTAAAGTAGATGGGGTTTATTTTCTATTACAACTTTTGTTGTTGCTGCCACTGAGTGCTTTATGTAAGTCTTGGTTAGAGTTGTTTATGAAATGGTTGAAGCTTCTAGACCACAGTGGTGTCTTAAATCCAAGTTTGGGAACACGGGTCCATATACTCATCAAGTATACGAAACGGATGGAGAGGTAACTAGATAATAAGTTAAATAATACTTAGCTGTCATTAAACACTTGTAAATCTATTATAGTAGGCAGTGAGTTGTGCGTTGCTCTGTACTTTGCCGCTACCCAATTTTTTTCTGGTCCTTAACTATACAATGCTAAAATTGTTTTGGTTTTGTTGTGTCTTGGCAATGGTGTGTGTGATTTTTATTTTCTTTTATTCTGTATTAGTATTTTTATATTAGAGCATGGTTATTATGGAGGTCTATAATCTTGCCTGAATGTTAACACAGCAATCAGGGGAAAATTAATTAAAATATTTTAATACAAGTCTCACTCAGCAAATCTGGATTCCCCCTGTTTTAAAAGCATTACCCAGTACATAATTAATGTACTGGCTCAACCGGAGTTGCCGTTCTAAATGTAGATACTTTTGAAGTTGAGAACTGTGTAGGGCTCGCATACAGATCTGAGCTTCCTGAGAGCAATTTCTTAATAAAATTCTGGTAAATTATCTTGATACCTTGAATTAGCATATTGAAAACTTAACGCTAAAAATTTTATACAACATTTTGTAACAAATGGATTTTTAAGGCTTTCTTGCAAAGTTAAATGAAGCAAAGCTGGCTTAATTGAACATCTCAAGGCAATTTTTTCATTGATTTGCATGCTATAAACTTTAAATAGTTTAGGATTATTGTACTATGTCAGATGTGGGCTATACGATCAGGGTATGTAGTACCAAAATTCAGCTTGATCATGTGTTATCAAACGTGTGGTTTGCTAAAAACAAAAAATCCAGTAGCAGTAAGTTTTTTAGTGTAGTTTTGAATACTTTCCTGAACAAACATACAGTGAAGTGTGATCCTGTTGACTTCAGTTTTATTAAGCATATGTGCATGGTTCTTAAATGAGAATTGAGAGTAATTGTCAAAAGTTTAGATGTTTAAAGCCTTTAAAACATGTCTTCAGTATCTTCACACTTGGAGATAATTTCAGCAATAATTTTGAGTTTTGTACTTTTTTTGTAGCTTTTTTTTACCTTTTTGAGTGACACATGGTAGACTGACATCAAATTTTTGTTATGCATAACCACAAATAAGAATATTCTGTTGGGTTTCTTTTCCTTAGTTGGATTCTTTCCTAAATTACTTGATGTTGGTAGATTATATATGTAATCTTCCAAATATTTTTATTTGTGCATTTTAGGAAATAGGGAGATGATTTACAGGTTACTAAATTGAACTGGCATTCCCTGTAATAAGGGAAAAGAGGGGTGATTCCCTGCTGTTCTTCTAACTTTTCCAGTGTATAGGTTAAGTTATAGCAATTCAGAAGCATTTTTCTGGTGGAGGAATAACAGCAATTTTCATCCACTTTGGAATTCCTTTTGAGAAGACTTTCTGGAGAGATTAATATATCTTTTGCCACTTTCTTAGGGCCGTACTCGAGAAGCGTGTGCATAGTTACCTTTTTGTACACAAGAAACTGTTGTAGCGTTTATTTGGAGTTAGCTCATGTATCATGTATTGAGCTCTGATATTTTCAAATATCTGTTTGCCTTGCTTCATACTGGATGTCAAACAGCCTTAGAAAAGGCTTCTTTTTTTTTTTTCTTTAAGAAAAACATGGAACATGAAAACATAGGCTATTTGTAAGTGCTTGTAGGCAGGTAAGAGAAATAAAAGCCACTGTCTTGGATTATTTTTGTCCTGATTTGCTTCTCGTGTTAGATCAGTACTGGTTTCATTAAGGCAGCTGTTGCAGCAGTCACTGCATTTAACTGTTCTATTGACAATAAATGTACAGATTGTGCAATATGTAGTATATTCTTAAAGTCACTTCTACAGAGTTATTTTCTAGAACGCTGATAAGAGTTTTATGAACGTATTTTTAAATTATGTCCTTTTCCAGTCAGTTATTCTTAAAGCTTTGGCAACAAATACAAAATTATTTAAGTTTTAGTATGTAGGATCCTGACTCTAATAATCTCCTTTCGGTTTTAAAATACCTTTTTGGATTTGTTCTTAGAGTTGTTGATCTTACTCTTCTGGATACAATTAGTAACACTATCTAAAAAAAGGGCCAGTGGATAGCAAAATCTGCTTCATGAGAATCCATAAAGATTTTTAAAAAAAATAGAGCAGAATAGTAGTCTAATATTGAGGTAGCTGAGAAAAATTGCTTTGTTGTTTGATTGCTTTTTTTCATCTTACTGTGAATCGTAAATACTTCTGTATTTTGGCAGTTTACCAGTCACTTAAATAAGAACTGGCATAATAATGATTTCTAGTGAAGTTCTGTCAGTTTTCACTTCCTTAGAGAAAGCTCACTTTGATGTAGTATCTTTAGAGTACAGGAATGTGATGATGGGGGTTAAAAGTAATAAGAGTATTGAAATTATGAGCATTACATATGGTGAAAATGTTTACTTACTGAAGACTCCATAAGATAATTGGACTCTGGATTTCCCTGATCTTCTCTAGAAAAAAAGTCCAGAACTAGGTACTTCAAACAGAAAAATCTTAGTGCTCTTCTCATCCTTCCTTCAGTCAGGACCCAGGTCATCTTTGTTGAAGATGAGTGTTGGGGTTGACAAAAAAATTGAGCTTGAGAATAAGAGAGTTGACTTAAGAGCTTGAGAGTAGCATTCTTGTCCATAAAAATATGGCTTGTTTCAAGCTATGTGAGTGGGATTTTTAACATAGTCTTCAGTTGACAGTCTGATACAGTGAGCAAAATAAGGCAGCTTGAGAAGCGGACAAATAGAAAACCCATTTCAGGTGAGCCAGTTTAGCTAGGGTAGAGATGCAGTTTTGCTGGATTTTTTTTAATATAATCAATGCAGATTTCAGAACATAAAGACACACTTTTTTAAAATCATTTCATTGTAGAAAAGGTTAGGAATTTGTATAAATAGGACTGGACAGTAGAAATGGAATTAAACAGATACAGTGAAGTTTGAGGTCATGCAGATTTATTTTTTTTTTGCTTTAGGAAGAACATTCAACAGTCAAAAACATATTAGGTTTTTTATGATGATAGGCCTTTACTCCGATGTGTAATGCTGCAGTCTGACATTTATTTAAGTTTAGTGGCTGAAGGAAGGAATTACTTCCCCTTTTTCGTGCCAGTTCAGCTGTTTGTGAGGCTGTACAGCAGGGTCTGCTTTTCTGATTGCACTACAACTTAAAAATGTATTTCAAACCGTGGTATTGCATTATAATGGATACCATGAGCTACTAATGTGATTTGGCTGTGATGCATCCGATCCTAAAATGCTTCTGGAGGAGTATTTCCTAGCGAACAAAAGCGATGTTGATACCAGACAAGTCTTTGGAAATGTCTTAAGTACTGAATGTGGTTCTGGCCAACCTGTGTAAGAAAGATGAACTTGGGAAGGCCTGCTGGTGTGATGAGGCTGTGAGATGAAAAGGGGAATGAAAATGAAAATACAAAAAAGCTCCTGGATCGACTGTGTGGAATCAAGACTGAAGATAAACTTGGTGTTTTTCCATAAATATGTTGGTGAGTTAAAATAAGGGAAGGGTAAAGAAGGGTTTCCAGCTCAGTTGAATGGGTGAACCTTTAAAGCCCTGAATTTTTCGGTACTGGATCCCGCCTTTTCCCCACCGTGTTGTTCCATTTCCCTGAACGTCCAAGGTAATCCCTCTCTGTGTTTACACAAATCTGGAACCTGTTTTTCATACTATTTAGCTGCCATCTGGACAAGGGCAGCTGTAGCTTGTCTGGATCCGCTGGTCAGGGTGCGTGTACTCATCTGCCAGTCAGCAGGCCAGACAAGTACCTTAGCGGTTTACAAGTTTTCTGGTCCAGTTTTAAGCGAAAGAATACAGCTGATGCTTAAAAAAAAAAAAAAAAATTAATAAAGGGGTGAAAACTGTAAGTATGTTTAGGCTGGGATCTTGGTTGTAACCACAGCAAAAAGTGACGTACAGCGATGGCAAAAGAATTTTAATTGAAATAAGAAGATTGATGAACATATGAAAGATAACTGTAGTCTTTTTGCTTGCAATAGCACAGAGTGGGACATAACACACAGAGACTTGCTTGAGATCTGAGTTTAAGACAGAATTACGCTGGTCCTGTTGTCATTTAAGTAGTTATATAAGGTCCTGGAAGGCAGAAAAAGAAGTGGGGGTAGGATCCATCACATGGAGGAAACATCAAATGTGAAGCTGGATGCTTTGCCTTAGAAGTCTTCATTATGTTTTTGTTTGACTTGGTGTGTGGTTCTGTTTCCTTGCAGTCAAACTGTTAAAAATTTACATTGAACTTGACTAATTTGGAAAGCAAAAGGTATAACAATTTTTTGTAATTAGCCTGATTTAGTGCTTTGCACATTTTTTGAGGGGTCAGAAGGGATTCTCCTTGGAGGGAAGAGGAGACGCTCTTTATTTCTCAATATATATACCGGTGAAACGTTGATGTTGATCATATTCAACAGGATTCTGGAAGATGCATGAAATCGTACAGGAAAAGAGTTGGAGAAGGCTTCATTTACTGATCTTGTCTGTCTTATAGTCTAATCAGATAAGGAAATTTAAAGACAAATAGAATTCCTGTGAAGCTGTTCTTACAGTTTTTCATTAAGTGATTAATATGTTAGAATTTCCCGTCTCCATGACATTGCAGGAATTTCAGACTTTTATTTTAGAAAGTTCTTTAAGATGTTTCATAGTTCATGGCTGGGCAGCTCTTACAAAGTTTCATAGCTCAGAGAAAATCTACAAATACCAGCCCTGAGAAAAGACCTTTTTGATGAGAAATACCATAGAGATTCACAGCCGGGTGTTATGGAGGTGTTGCTCTGACTAAAATTGGGCATTGGCCGTAGAAGCAGGATGGTGTCTGTGAGAAGTCCCCACTTTTTTACCATTATCTGCAGACTGGTTCCCTCTTGCTGCATGGAGGATTTAGATTGTTCAGTACAGTGTAGAGAGGAAGTTCACATATATCTTTAAGCTGTCAAGATAGCATTTATTTGAAAGTAAATAGTTGTTAGTTTTTTAGTTAGAATTCTCTGTTGCCCTTGTTTTATCTTTTGGAAAAATCTAGCATGATAGAGAAGCGTATGAAGAAAAGCCAACTGTTATCTCCTGAGCTGTCCTGCTCATCAGATGAATGCTTGTGTAGAGGCTTTGAATGGATGTGCAGGCTCTTGGGAGGAAGAGAACCTACACTGAGACTTCTCGTGTCTGGTGTGCTGCCGCACGTGCACTGGCAGCGAAGCGCTGCAGGATTGCGCTTGCTTTGGGACTCTCGAATCAGATGAAGAGCTATGACAGGTATCTGAGATCATTGCTGGGAAACTCCCTCTCAGGCCTCAAAATAGAAATTCTGCTGGTTGCCACCACCAGTGTGATAGTCATCCTTCAAAACGATTCATATCTTCCTAATCTAGTTTTGATATCCTTAGGTGGTTTATTTAGGCTTTGGTCTGGGAGTATGCTTACCAGTGAAGTGAAGCCTTACTTTTTTTAGTTTAATAACAGCATTTAGGACTCTGGGTGGAAATGGCGTTACTCATACGTGTGCAATGGGAAAGCATGCTACTTCACGAGCAGCTGCCTTACCTGAGCTTCACCCGGAGACAGTTGTAGATGATACCACCTACATGGTTAGGGCACAGCAGAACCCCATTTGCAAGTCTTTAATCTCAAACTGAATCGAGTTTTTACTTGAGTTTTGTTTGTACATTCAAACCTGCATACGGTATCAAGGACCAGTATTGTTTGGAGGAGTGGTGGGAAGGGACCAGTTAAGCATTGTCCCTTTCATCTGTGCCATATCCCTTTTCTCACTTCTGTTTAAATCTTGGCTGATTTGAAAAGTCTTTCCCTTTGAGGCCAGCTACTGTGATTATTTTCAATAGTGATTGATTTTTTTGTGTTTGGGGTTTTGTGCTGGGGAGAGGAGGGTAATCCTAAATGTGTATTTCCAGCATTAGTGCCTGTTTGGCACTTTTTTTTTTTTTTCAGCCTCTGAATTTTGTAGAATTTAAACCTTTCTGGTGAGTATTGAGCCCTGTGTTACTTGTGGTAGATTTTTATCATCTTGTAATACCGTCTCTGTTGTGTTGAGGAGGGGACATTTGACCAGTAACGTCTATAAAAGCTACCAGCATGTGTGATGAGAGTGTAGTCCCAAGGCTGTGCTTCAAAAAACCAAACAATTTACAGAATCTTTCAAGCTTTTTTCCCCCTAAAGAATCATTAGACAGTAGATGAGAAAGTTTTTCTGTTTTGTGCTACTCACACTTTGCAGTGACAGGAATGGCATGTTTGAACTTGAAAACATCAGCCTGTGTCTTAGTGTGTTCCCTTGAAGTCAAGAAGTGTGAAAAATAGCACTTAACTTTAAATTTGTGGAGATTCCTGGAGGATGACAATCTTTATTTCAGAGGTAGCTAGCTGATGCTGTAGATACCAGTTGTGCCATCACTGGCACCCTAATTTCTACTTAGAAACATAGATGCCAGCTGACTCTTTTTCTCCATTTTCTGCCACGTGCTTTGCTCTGAAATGGTTTTGGAAAACTTGGACACCAGACGTTTGTTTGTTTTTCCCACTTCCTGAAATCCAGTCTTAAATGGGGTATTCGGAAGTACAAGGCAGAAAATGGAAGTTCCCTACAAAATCCTATTAGGACTTTATTCCTTTCTTCTCACAATCAGGCAAACTGCTTGGAGGGACTGCAGGCAGGAACGCATATTGCAAAAGTAATTTCAGCTTTTTTTTTTTTTCCTTGAGCAAGAGTTCAGCAAGATTTAGATGCTTCCTGCAGTGGCCTATTTCTGAGTACTCCCCATATCACAACTGCCCCCTTAATCTCATCTTCTTTCATCGCTTAAATGGGGACGTTACATTGGATGGTACCATGGAGTCTCTCAAACTAACAATTGAAGTAAGAGGTTCCTCATCATTACTTGCATCTTTTTCCTTGAATTGTGGCCTCACCCTTTAAAGTTGCTTTCCATTAGTTCTGCCACCACCTTTTCTAAAATCTCAGGTTTCTGAAAACTGTAGCTCTTTGTTTAAATTAATAAAAAGTTTAATAGCCTCTCTTAAATATTCTTCTGGAGAAGTCATCAGACTGAGTTCACAGTTTTATAAATGCACAGGTTTCTTCAGCGTGGCTAATTGACTGAAGCTTGAACTTCAAAAGGTCAAGTGGCTGCTTTTGCATAGGGATTCACAGGTAGAGAGTTTCATCTCTCTTAGATGTTCAGCATGTTTTAAGGGCATCTCTTACACAGATTCCAAAATCCTAGTTCTTTCATTCGATTGTATCTAATTTTGTGTTGCAGGTCATGTATGGGTAGTATATTTTAGTCTGAAGTGGTGTTTCTGTTCAAAAAATTGCACAAGTTTTATGATACTTAAGTCTGCCAAATCTCTCTTATTTGAACTCCGATATTGCAGTACCTTTAAATATTAAGTGGAACTTAACTGTAAAAATGAGGTGTTGATGAGATTAAGAATGTCAGAGTGGTTTGGCCCGTGGCTTGCACCCTGAGGAGAAACGGTGATCTACTCAAGCCATGTATAGAGTTCTTCAAGTATGTAGTAGTCCTGTAGCTCACCTCAGAAAGGCTGATTCGTTGTGCACTGGCTGTTAAATGTCAGAAAAAGGCTAGTGACTGGTCCAACTCTACCTTCCATTGCCAGAGCACGCCAGCCTTTGTAGCTGTGTCAAAAAAGGGAGACCAAATACCGTACATGCTGTCTCATTGTTTGTTCCCAAAGTAAAACATATGTATTGATTCTGGTTTAGAAGCTCTTTTTGATCCAGGAGTGATACCTTCTTGAGTTGCCTGACTTCGGAAGCAGATAAATGGTTCAATGTACCGTCTGTGCCACCTGGAACCTTTATTCACACTCACTATATTTTATTTTTTTTTTAAATAAAACCCAAGATATAAAATAACAAGTGGTTATAGCAGCTGACATTTATTTTTTTTGGCTTATCTTCTGAACTGATATCTGTAAATCCAGAAGACACATTTCTCATAGGAAAGTGTTTTCTTGTTGCTGTCCATCTAGCAAACAAGGGGCTGCAAGGAATTTTTTAACAGTTTAGCAGTGGAGTGATATTCTTCTTCTCCCCCCTCCCTGTAGTTGTATTTCTTATTTGTAGATCACACCATCCTCCATAGTTTCCACTATATTTAGGAGCCTCTGCTCTTAAGGCCTAGTGTAGTGGCATTAGGTAGATCATTCTTCAGTTTTTCAGCACTCGATTCTTCCTCTGGAAAGCTGTTTTTCAGAAGTGTTCATCTCAGCTGGAGAATGTCATACTTCCGGGGCAGGCTCGTCCATACAAGTTTCCCATTTTGGCAAGATGCGAAATGCAAAAAAATTGAAACATTTTCAAAGTATATGATGACATATCTAAGGAAATGGAGCTTTCCTGATATTCCTCCCCACCCCAATCATACTATAATCCTAGAGAATCGAAGTTTAATATAGCTATTGTTATACAAAAAGCTAAACTAAAACTTTTAAGTTTACTGTAGGACCCATGTTGAGTTGCAGACTCATTTATTTTATAGTTTAGAATTTTATTTTCGGAAAAAAACCAAGCCTTTCAGAACATCATGTCAGTTTTTAAATTTTTGAGATTAACGTTTTAGCTTCTGAAAAGATCTCAAGTCTCGCAGACTTCTGCGCAGAGCTGCAGCACTTTGGTGGCGTTTCTTCATCCTTCCCCAGTGACTTTTTGATTAACTACACTGCAGGCTTGGTGGAACATGCTGGAAAAGAGAGTGATAATGAGCAATGCTAGCCTGAAAAGATATGCATCTTCTGTATAAGGCAGTGTCACAACAGTTCAGGTGACTTGTTGCTTTGCTGTCTTGTTTATCTTTTTCCTGATTCTTGCATTCCTTGAGTTAATTGCTGTTGTGTTTGGATTTAATGACTGTACTTTGGCTCAGTTTATATGAAGTACAGTCCTTGTTTGACCTGCGAGTATTGAGAACAATGATAATAGGACTAATACTTGTCTAAATGTCAGTAAAATATGTTTTGGGACATAGCGGTGTGTGTAAGGAGGACAGAATAGGTCCTTTCTGTTGTAACTCAGTTTGCTTTATTAGGTTGAAAATAACCTCTTTTATTTTTCCTTTGAGATGCGTTCCCCCGGGTGTTATCAGAAAAAATACAGAATGATAAAAACCTGCTTCCTGCTTGCAGAAACATCAAAGCTGGGCTTTTTTAGTATATATTTGTATTCTGTTCTTATAGTTGTGGGTCTAGAAAGTGTATGTGAGATCACTGTGGAAACAAATAGAATAATATATATAGACAAGTACTTGAAAAAGATACCTGTACAGTAACTGTAAGTTTTTTCAAGATGCTATTTCTATCTATGCTGCATTTTCTGTCCTTTTTTTGTTCCCCTCCAACAGTGCGTTACATCTTTTAGGGAATGGGCTGTCCTCTCTGCTAAGCAACTCGCGTCGTCCAGTCCCCGCGGTGCTTCAGGCCATTCTGCTCAACTAGGTTATACTTGTAAACTACTCTGTTCCTTATATGTTTGTGGATCTTAGCGCTCAGAATGAGTTCAAATTAATCTCAAACATAATACAATTGAAGTAACCTCTCTACAATAATGATAGGTAGCTGCCAGCCTGAACTTTACCCTGTCAATCCTTTATGTGCTGAGTTTTCTAGGAAACAAGAAAAAAAAAAAGTCCTTTTCTATCACATGAGTATTCCTGCATATAAACCCTTGCCAATACTGCATTAGTGCTTATGATAGAATCAAGTTCAAGTACAGCATAATGGACTTGTCTGGATTGGTTTTGCAGCTGTGAAATACAGATGCGATTACTCTTTCCAGACTTCAGTGTTGCCATTTGCACCTCAGGCTTGAGTAGGTACATCTCGGAAACATTCTGGATGGAAAAGAAGTCTGTAGTTCTGTCTAATGCTGGAAGACATAACAAATAAGTTTGAAATTTAAATTTTAGTTCCCTTCTAGTTCAGGATGTGTTAGGTGCACGTTTGGAGCACCCGTCAGAGCAATCTACATACACAGACTGGCTTTCAGAAGACTTGGGGATTTTTTTTCCCCCACTGATGTTTTAGATCTCAGCACCATCAAACTAATCTTTGTAGCCTTTTCACCAGTTTTCATGACTTCAGCTTAAAAACTTTGCTACATTTCATAAACCAGCAAGGAACCACAGATTCATCTTCCCTTTGCCTGGAAGCCTTTGTGTCTTCACACGGTGTCTCCCACCAAGTCCGCTGCAAAACCAGTATGTGGGGATGGGAGTAGGACATGGCAGGGTATGTGTCTGTCTTGAAGTCTTCTCAGAAAATGACCACGTTTCAGACTTTTTATTAAAAATGTCACTAAACCATTACTGCATTACAGACCAGTAGGGTTGTGTTGCTTAGTTTCAGGTTTACTAGCTAGATGATAAACTCCCAGAAGTTTATATCTCTCTCTTCTCCTCTGGGTGTAATGTAGTGCTATATGTAATAGAGAATTCATATTTCACCCAGTGTCTTTTGCCAGTAATCCCTTTCTAAATTAGGGCTATGTCACTATAGTCCTTCTTATTAGCTATGCATAGATTTCATTGTTTGCCTGTTTCTTTAGTTAAAAAAAAAACTGGCTAGAATTTTTTTTTTTCAGGCATTCTTGTAGCTTTCTTCTTTTTTCAAGAAGCTTTCTTTTTTCAAGAAGTTTTCTTCTTGAAAAAATGGCAGCTAGTCCTTCAGATTCCTACTGAGGTGAGGTTTTCCAGACTGCACATGTACACTAATAGAATTGCTTACTGTGCTGCTAACAATTACAGTGTATCCTGTATTAACAGCAGTTCAGAAGTTCAGTAGCAAATGTTGGGTTTCTTTTCTTACTGCAGCTGTTGTTGATGAACACAAATGTATAGTGATACAGCAGCACACTCACTGCAATATGATAACAGCATATATTAAATGTGATCTGTCTTAACATGCCAAAACTAAACTCTATTATATACTTGAATATTCTTTGCATTTTTCAATGTGTTTTCCTCTCAGAAGCTGTCAGACTTTATGTTCAGTCCGTAGGATACTCCCGGTGCTTTGCTCATGGCTTCTTTCAACAGCAGCATTTGGCCTCTTGAGATGGAGTAATAGATATCCCGAAGACCTGACAATTTCCTATGAAAACAACTTGTCAGCACTCAAAATGGGTGTAGGAGTTTTGTTATGGACATAATACGCCAAAACTGGGACCCAAATAATTTTGCTTTTGTTGTAAATGCCAGCTGCCCTTCTCTAAGAGCGTGACTCCTGCGGAGGGGGTGGCAGGGCTGGTTGAAAGCAGATGCCTTCTTTGTGCGGTGGGCTCAGGGCTGCCTTCTTTGTGTGGTTCCCCTTCGCTTCTTCCCTTTATTCCACCATGTTCCTGCTTTTCTGCTTCAGAAGGTTAAGCCAGGATTGTCCTGGTACCTCCATACATCAGTTTAGTCTAACCAGACCTCTTGCAAACGTCCGCTCGGCCCCTAGAGAAGGTTTTATGGTTAGATGCTCCAGTCAAAGTGACTAACCGAACAGTGTGATTGCTGGCTGGTTGGGTAGGTTGAACTGATTCAAAGCATTAATGGATAAGAAACCTTGACTATAGAGAAGATGTGTAAAGAAAACGTTTGTGCAAAGTTAGTTTTACTGTGGTTTCTGAATTTTATCAAATTCTGCTTGTCTATGGTCCTTCAGAGCTAGGCTTGGCAGCAGAAGAAAAGGAATGGCACGTACGAGAGAAATCCAGGACTTCTGCTTTATTGCACTGACAGAACCAAATTGTTCAATCTGTTGCCTCATCTGTTTCTTGCCATAGCTGGGAGTTGTAAAGGTCAGGCCATCGCAGCACAAAGAATATAATAGTTAACATGCTGCATCTCGCAGTGTTACCAGCTGGCTAGTGCATTTCTCCCATTGAACATCCAGGCTCTTTCCCAAAAAGCGTAAGCAGCCATCCTCTGCCTATTTTGGGAATGCGTCAAAGTCAAAAGTTTCTGAAGGTGGTCATGTGGGATGCCCAGTATGGTCAGTGCCGTGCTCCACTCTGACGTCCAGTGCTGCGCTTCAGGAGTGCTGCAGCAATTTTCAGTTCGAAATAATCTCCGTCACCCTGAGCGGTGCAACTTTTTTGGGTCCCTGTATGGTCGGGTCTGTTTACTGAGAAAAATTACCTTCCTGTCAGTTGTTGGGTAGAGTGCCTGAGTGAGAAAGATTTCATCCCACAAAAGAAGTCAGGGTTGTAGCTGCTCTGCTCGTTACACCCTCCTGTAGGAGAATGGGAAGTGTGGGTATGGCAGTAGCTAGTGTATCAAAATTACTGTGAATATATGTGAATAATGAGGTAATGAGTGATACAAATAAATATGTACGAAACTCCCTGCTATGGAAGACCTTTTTTGTTTAAATCTGATCTTCAGGGTGATGTCTAATGTACCTGTCGCTCTTGAAAATATCCAATGGGTGCACACGCGAATTAAACGGGCTTTGTCATCCTCCTGACCCTTCCTCACTTTTGAAGTGAGTCCTCTGACTCTCTAGCTCTTCCATCTCTCTGTTTCTCCATCTTTTTTTAATACATGTTAAATGATGAAGCTTGCATGAAGACTGATGACACTCTCTTGGCAGTATCTGACAAGATAAAAACAGAAGTAGAAGCCAGTTATTCCTCCCTTCCAGTATTTTTGTTAGTAGTTTTGCATCCTAACAACCCTTTACCTTTGCAGAAACCAGGTTGGTGCTTTATATCACATTAAAACTATGACGTTAGCTCCACGTTGGGGTGCCTCAGTCTATTAATATTTGCTGGGGTTTGCTGTAGGTTGTCAGTAGGCATCGATTAATCAATTACATTTGGAATTTAAAAGACAAATTTAAATTGAAAAAGTTCAGAAAGTTTTATTTTAATAATACTGGGATGGCAAAAAATAAAAATCTCAGGGTAGGTTAGCTGCTCTGCCAGTCTGTCCTGGTTCACCAGCGTGTTTAGTAGAGACCGCGTCAGTGCTTTGGCCTCCAAGCACCGCTTGGGTTTTATTGCCTGAAACCTGCACGGCAGCCACCGTGGTTGACCCCGCTGCGGCCGTTGGGCACCCGCTGTGGGAAGGGGAGAGGCGGCCCTGGGCCTCCCGAGATTTGGAAGCACTTGGTTATTGAGCTACGGCAAAGACCCAATGTCTTTTGTGTTGTCCCCGATTGACTGGGTGGGACCACGCAGCAAAAACCAGCGCTGTCCTTGGAGATGTGGGACCGTTGCCTCACACCTATTGGTCTCAATTCCAGTTGCTCGCTTGGCAAATCAGAACGACATAGAAGATAACTATTTTAGCGTAGCGTGTCTTACACTTCAGTGCTTTTTATTAAGAAGCTGTGTCGCAGATGAAAGCTAGGGGAAAAGTTGTTGGTTTAAACTGAATTTATTAGTTGAGTTTAGGTTTCTGAGACGTACTAACTGCTTTTTGGCACGTGTAACAAGATAAGAGACAAAAATGCCTTCTAGTGAGGCCTACTAGCTAAAACTTCTTGCTTGGCTAATATTATAACTAAATCTTTACTGTTCAGTATTTTAAATTTTCTCTGTTACTGCTATTCAGGGAAAAGTATTGCCATAAATCATTCTTAACTTACTTCTCTAGATTTGAAGAAATAATCCAAGCCACTGTTTGAGATCTTTTTTTTATGTTTCAAACTTACTTGGAATGCTTGTGAACTTTAAATATGTTCTTTCTTTATTTAAAAAAAAAAAAGAGGGGATAGGGCATGTTGATGCAAGTGGTGTATGATATTTTAGTATGTTCTGGTTTTGACTGTTCGTGTTTCTCATCCTTCAGAATACCGTTTAATTTTGATTTACTTTTCATTCCTAAAGGTGCCATACTTGGCAGATCAGAAACACAGGAGTGTATCTACTACAACGCTAATTGGGAAAAAGATAAAACAAATCGCAGTGGTATTGAACCTTGTTATGGTGATAAAGATAAAAGACGACACTGTTTTGCTACATGGAAGAATATTTCTGGATCAATTGAAATTGTGAAGCAAGGTTGCTGGCTAGATGACATCAATTGCTATGACAGGTAAGTGAGTTTTCCTATAAATTCTAAATTTATTTGTGATTTTAAACTATTTTGCTTGTCCATAATTTATACATCCTCCCCTCTGCAAAAAGTGCTTGAGACAAATGATCATACAGTACTTTGTGAATATTAGTTTTGTTTTTAGATGCACACACGCATACGCACATGCTTTTTTTTTTCTTGTTTACTTACCTGTATTTAGGGACCCAACTTCATCTAAGTACTTTGTCTTGTTTGCAGAATAGCACGTTTTACCTTTGCTTATTTGCTTACTATATATTAAGAAAACAGGTGTTTAATTTCCTCTTTTTTAGGCCATTAATAATAGATTTTCTAATGGCATGTTATTGCCAAACTATGCAAATACAGTTACTGAAACCAGAATGCAAAATTCTATAGTTCACTTTTCCAAAGTCTTTGGAGTAGGAGTCAACACTTTGCACCTGCTCTTTGCTTAAACATGGAGGTATTTTGCAGATATATTAAAAAGCTCACCTCAGTGGCAGCTCTAAGAGACATCGAATATTCTAAAATTCTAGTCTTTTTTTTTTATAACAGATGGTCTAGCATGTACCCGTGAGCAGTAACAGCAGGACTTGGGGTTGGTTAGATATTGGCTGAATAAAGGTCATGACTCTCTTAAGAAATGGTATTATAGTTCTTTGAAGCACTGTACTAAGCTTTATTTGACCAAAACAGTTATTGTTTGGAAAGGGAAAGAATTAAGAAAATAAATGCATAATAGATCTTCATTAAAATTTATTTAGAAATACTTTTTTTGCAATATTTTAGAAATTTTTCCTTTTGTGTTTCTTAAGTGTTGAATGAGTAGAAGAAATCATTATAATCATTTCTACCAAATTAGGTTTCCCCACATAGTAAGATGTTTTCTCCTTTAATGACAGCTTAAAGCGAAGTTGAACAGTAGTTCTGATTTATCTCTTTCTCAGAAGTAGCAAAGCATCTGCAAGCTCGCTTGCACAGCATGATTGAAATTCATCTATGCTGGAAAGCGATGGACAATTTTAAAGAAATCTTATTTGTTGCTACTTGTATCTAGTAACTGTAAGTTGCTCAGGATGGGAAAGTACTTTTTTTTTCCTTTTTTATCCATTCTTAGGTGTAGCCTTGCAGAAGAAGTGGGGGTATTTACAATTTCAGAACTGAGTTTATTTTTGCTAAGTGTTACACTGTCAGGACAGAACGTTTCAATTTGCGAATAAAATTAGGTTCTATAGCATTTTTATCCCACTGGTTCCACATGTATCTTTGAAGGGGCTAAAAAAAATATGAAATTCTCCCTTGAGCAAAGAAAAGAAATTGAAAGAAGAAATAAAATGCAGGAAGGACGGTAAGGAAATAGTTGAAAACTGGATAAAAATCTGTCTGGCTCTTAGACCTCATTAACTGTAGCTTGTCATAAGAATGCAGGCTGCCTTGTTTGTCTAAAATATCCATTAAACAAAATCTTATCTGTGGGAGTGAAGAGTGGTTTACTAAACAGGGAGTTACAGTATGATGAACTCCAAACAACAGCAGATTAAGACCATCAAAGAATAAATGTTTTATGGAAGTTAGAGTACAGTGTAATTTTAATAGCTGGGTCTATAAAATAACCCTAACTTTTGAAGATCATCCCAAAACTTCCTTGGCAATCTTCAGCTGTATTTAAAAGCCTCAACTATTTCTGCAGGGTTTTCCAATTCTTCTGTCTGCTGTCAAGTTGTCTCCCGCACGATGCCTATTTTTCTTTCCTGACTTGAGTAGTTTCAGCTTATTTGTTAATAGAACTCCTTTCCTGCAGTTAATTCATTGAACAAGCCCTGAAGTGAAATAAGCCCCGTCCCTGAACATAATGTAGGCAGGGGAAATTGTAGAAATTTCATCTCTTTTTTTCTTAAAACAATATAAAATTTAAACGTTCTCCTCACTTATGTCCAACCCATGCAACCCCGTACTGTGGGTTTACAGTTAAACACTAGCTGTTTGATCATCTGTTTGTCCTGTTTAAATCTGGATCGTGAACCGTTCTGCAGTCTTCTGTTGGTGGTTTTCTTTAACTTTGTCTGTGCTGTTTCAGTTTGGATATTTCATTGCAATATAAAATGACAGTTTTAATTTCTTTCTTCAAATTTAACTCTTATTTGGGTAGGATGTGATCCTGGATGATTTAATAAAGTTCACATTAAGTTTTAAATATAAGCGTATGTTTTCTCTTGAACAAAAAAAAAGCCCAACTTAAGGTTAATAAGTTTATTATTATCTTTTATAGGAATGACTGCATAGAGAAGAAAGACAGCCCTGAAGTGTTTTTCTGTTGCTGTGAAGGCAACATGTGTAATGAACGCTTTTTCTATTTTCCAGAAATGGAGGTCACGCAACGTAAGTTAGACTAACGCATTTATGAAGGAACTGCTTAGCAGAGTTCAAAAATATTTAATATTGTGTATGTTCAGGAGATAAGACTTTTCAAAATGTTGTGGTCAGTTTTTCCTGCCAGGAGGTTTCTGATTCCTGGATGATAGAGCGCTGTGTGCATTCGCATAAAGAGCTTAGAAAATTGCCAGTTCGTTTCTTCAGTTTTGAAAGGTCCCTATACTAGAAGTAATTTCAATTGATAAAAGGTACTTCAGCTCTTTTCTGAGGGTGAGAAGGGAGGATAATCTGAAATAATTGGCTGTTTTAAGATACAGAAGTTACTGTCAAATCTTCCCTTAATTGTATAGTTAAGCTTCTGTAAGTGTCTGTAAATCATTGGGCTAAAAGCCTTATCATCCCGATACGCATGTAGCAGCCTATGAATGCTCTTCTTCTTGAAACGATGCTCTTGCTGTTTCTTTAAACTAATTGGACCTTTGAATTTCTCTGTAAATTGACACAGTGACCTTTAAAAAGGGGGAAAGAATTTCCTCCCAGGTCACGAAGAAAATCGGATCGCCAGACTTAAATAATTGTTTTAAAAAACAATAACTAAAAAATTATTTGATTATTCTTGCGTATCTTCTCCCAGTCAAGAATCTAATCTTTGTTGGAAAACTGAATAATGTTAATAACTGAACTGAAAACAGCTAATGTCTTGTGTACCAAATAAGCCAGAGGAAGTTATTTATGAAATTAAATAACGTTTTCCATGAGATCAAAATAGCCTTTGTTGACCCAAGAGATATTCTTGTCATTTTTGTCAGTGATACTGCCAAGGCAATAATCGACATTCTTCTTCACTCTCGTGAAACCTCTTTTGCCTCGGGGGTCTGTGGCAGCCCCTGCACCAGCTGCCTCAGAAGCAGGGCTTCTCTGGGGCCTTTCTGGAGGTCCTACGAGAGTGTCTTCAGCTGGAGAACTCATACTTTCAGCAAATCAACAGTGCAGATTATTTCTGGCCGGTTCTACCTATTAATGACATCTCATTGTATACATTCCAGAGACTAAACCTCCGTATTGATTCTTTTTTTCATTCACTAGGTGATGGCATTCTTGCAATCTTTTTTTAAAAAACAGACACCTTTTGCACTCTGTAGATAGGCAGAACTTAGAAGGACAAAGAAGTTGGATGGGCTGATGTGTAAATCTGGGAAGCTGAGTTATTTCTGTGCTTTCCAAAAGGCTGCCTTTTAAATACCTGTCTGTTTCTGTTGGAGTACGCTACGTAATCAAGTATTGTTAGCCTGTTGTGTTGATGGCAAGAATTTTTAAGAAATTGGGATGCTAGACACTTCAAACACTGGATGATTTTTGTTTCTTAAAAGCTGTGTCCTTTTTTTTTTTCCCTTCAGCAACTTCTAATCCCGTTACACCGAAGCCACCTCTGTTCAATACCTTGCTTTATTCATTGGTGCCTATAATGGGAATTGCAGTGATTGTCCTCTTTTCGTTCTGGATGTACAGACATCACAAGCTAGCGTATCCTCCAGTACTCGTTCCAACCCAAGTAAGTGGCTGCGTTATGATTTTGGTTTTTTTGAATGGTAAAACCATTTTGTGAGGAGGAGAGGAGAGAAAGGAGCGTGCATCTGTCACGTGGCTGAAGTCTTCTGTTACTTTCCTGGTTTAGAGGTGCTAACGCTCGCTAGCCACAAAAGCAGAAAGTTAAGCTTTACTTCAACAGCCATATCTCCTTTAATTAATTGGTATTTAATGAATGTATAAGCAACTACTTCATGTTTCTACACATCTGTGTGTTTGGGAGGAGAAAAACTAAACAACAAAACTTCAGATGGTGAAGAGGCAGTATTGCTGGACGGTGGTGGGAGGTGGGTACTCCCCGGTGGTTGAAAGGACCGCTTGTCTCAAAGGCGTGTATGGCTGCACTCAGGTCCTTACGGTTGAGCCTTATGTAATACTCAGCTTAAAAATGAAGGAGACGCACTAATTCATAACGGCAATTTGCAGTGAATAGAAAATAGTAACTAGTAGAAGCTTAGCTACTTAAAAAAAGCGTGGAACTGGGACACAGGTATCAGTTAAAGGGAACATAAAGAAAATCTTCAGTTGAAGCATAGTACCATAGCTCCGCTCAGCTCGGGGCCCTACTCTGATTCCTGTCATCTTTTTCCTCTTCCTTGTTTATATATTTTGTGTTTTGTCTTAAAATGTTTCAGTTTTAGTAGTGTTTGTGTTTTACTTAGAAAATATTATGAGGTTGTGGTCTCCAAATTTGAAATGTAAACTGCCTGTGCTGCATCAAAACAAACTTTTTTTGGCTGTGTGTGCGTAGTTCCTGCTGCTGTTATGCTCCAGCTGATTCTCTAGGTGTAATTAATATTAATACTAGAATTCCTCTTCCTTCAGTTATGTCTAGAGATTTAATTGAGATTAGAAGGCCTTTATGAAAAGAGTTAAGGGGACAAGTTCTTCAGACCAAGGTAGGACAGATGAGCAAAATGCGGTAGTGGAAACGGAGAGAGATGGGACTTGCCCACGGTCCCCAGCACTTGGATTTTGCGGTAGGAATTGACTCTAAGCTCCCTAACTCAGTGCAGTGACCGCTCTGAATACGCTGCCTCTCATACAATGACGGTATGCTGATGCTATTTACGATTAAATAAAAATAAAACACTTGTTATTTTTTGTAGGGTTGCATTTTAAAAGGATTGATATGCGTTTGCTCCGTACTGCCAGCTTTTGTGATACGTACAGTGTTACTGCTTGACTGCGGGGTGCTCCAGGAAGCATTGTTGCCTGTGGTTGATAAATAAAATCATTTTGGTTTCAGTTTCATAGTAATAGATAAGAAAAATTTGGGGGGAGGCAGTGGGCATATGTTCTTGCCAAATGCAAAGAACATAATTTAGAGGAAAAAAGTATGTTTCCTGTCCTTGCAGAAAGTATTGCAGATCCTCAAACTTCATGCAATCTGTTAGCATAATTATTTCAGCCGTTTCAATTTTTATGTATTTGGGACTTTACATCAACCTAGTCATCTTCCCTGTAAGATCAAACTCGTAACTGCTAGTTGTGGGAATAATTTCAGCATGTGATTTCCTTCCTAGACTTAAAGAAATTAAATAAGTAATGGATGAAGTGATAGAAAAGCAAGCAAATCTTGAACACTTGTGAGGTGTCAAGAACTTGAATTTTGATATTCGTCCTCCTCTTATTGCAGTTCTTTTCTTACATGGTTTATGTTTGGTACAGGAGTGGACACGTCATAAATTTTTAATAAATAGGGTAATAACCTGTTTTGTTAATGCTCAGATTGTATCTGTTGGGATAAGTATATGTTGGTGCTTGAGCTAGTTATGGTGTAATAACATTTTCTTATCTTGTGGTGAATAGGCATTAAGGTTTGATGTGGAAAGTCAGGAAAAGCTACTTCTACCTGAAAAACAAAATGAAATTATTATGGAAATAGAATGTATAAATATTCTCCCATATGCAGCCGAGCAGTATTTCCCACTTTAAATTTGATTAGAGCTGATTTGAGCAGGAGGCAGAGGAAGCAGGAAGAGAGGGAAAAGTATTAGTAATTTTATAACCACAAAACAAACATTTAAATATTTATGCAATTAATATATTAAATATTCATATTGCATTTAATAATTAGGGCATGAGTAGAGTTTGTAGCCGAGTGGCTTCTTTTCGAAATCTGACCGTAGCAAATGGTAGAATGGATAGGTCAGATGTATAGCAGATAGTCACTAGAAAGCAGGGATTTCTCCGTAGGAGATGCAGGTAAAGGTTATCTCATGTTATTGGGTTTGTTCCAGGTGGGCAGTGGGAGTACTTAGGTGCAGTACGCCCTGCTACTAGTCTATCTTTCTGTAGAAATTAAAGGATAGATAAGGAATAAGCAAAAGATAACAATGAGGAAACACTGAAGAACGAGACGTTTTGAAGGAATGAGGAGAAGGTATAAGTAAATAAATCAGAGAGCTAAAGGGAAAGAAGTTGTTTGGAATATTTCAAGAAAAGGGAAGAAATATGCTAGAAGAAACTGTTGAACCTGCAGTGAAATATAAAGGACAAACATCTGAGAAAATACAAACAACTTCGTTTTTCTTTTGAAAGTAAAATTGTTTCAGGGTCTGTGCACGTCTCGGGCAGTTGCTACACAAACTGAGCTCCCTTCACAGCTATGTGGATTAATTTAACATTATATTCCCTTTGAATGTACAGGTAATTATTTTAAAATTTCATGTAGCAGAATAATTTTATATGTTCGGTTTAAGACTGGAAAGCAGTAGATATTTTTGTTTGCTCCTTACGTGTTTCATTCTCATTTCTTTCAGGTATTTGGGTAGAGGTGAGGGGGGGGTCACTAGAGTAGGGATCTGCTGAGATGCTCCTTGCCGGTGTCGGAGTCGGCAGTGCTCAGCGGGTCCTGCGGCGCGTGGCCGGGGCAGCGCTGTGTGCTCCCCGGTGCCGCTGCCAGCGCAGGGACCCGTCCCCGCTCCCGCCGCTGCCGTTGGTCTGGGCTTACCTACTGCTTTGTCGCCGGGTTGTGCCGTTAACTGTACGCCTCGCTTCATTGTGCGGGGTGCTATCTCGTTAAAGCTGTCAGATTTTATAAAGTCTGTCACTCTTTAAATTCTTAATGAGTTATTAACAAATGTAAGTTTGCTAAAGACATATGTGTTTATGTAAAACAGTTTGAAAGGACTATTTCATTTTCTTATTTATATTTGATGTAATTGTGCAGCAAACATATTCATATGTCTGATCAAGTTCACAAAAAGAATGTATTAGTATTTTTAATATTTGAATTTGTGTATTTTTACATAAAAAAGAGTTACTCTCACCTGGTTAATTTTCGCTGACGAGCACCAGGGACACTGAAGAACTCTACCGTCTTTGCGGACAAAGGCTTTCGCTCTCAGATTAGGTGTAGCTTCAATTTCCCCACAGCATCCTACTAATATTCCTGGTAGAACTATGAATGCGGATGGCAGGGAGTTGATATGTTATGCTCATTTATTTTTTACATCTCTTGAGCTTGGGCCAGCGTTGTCAGTCAATGCTAATTACAACTGTGGTGTTACCACTCTGTCATCCTATAGATGAGACCATAACCTATTTTATAGCATAACTGACACAAGTAACACTTTTGGTTTTTATCAGTTCACAGAGCTGTGGCTCCCAACATTTTACATCCATACTGTGCAAAGAGAGATCAACCTCTTGTACTTTTTGTTGAGTGCCTGAGTTATGAATATCTTATTGGATCGCAGAGTTGCTTTTTTTGTTTTGTGTTGTTTTTAAAAATAAGAGTCATATGTTGAGAGGGTCGAAAAAAGCTTTACAGATTCACATAATGTCATTTTTCTTCATAACCTATTTTTGTGCTTTATCCTGAGATGTTTGAAATTTACTTGGGTCGAAGATGCTTCATGTTTTTCAACACTAAGCACAAGGAAGCCCTGACCTAGGCCTCTTTGGCACTACCAGAAATTTAAAAACTTGGAATGGACAGATCCTGTCTATTAGAGTGTCCGTAATGCCAAGCTCAGTTGCTAGGAATTACCATTTCTTTCCCTTCCCAGAGAGCAGTGTTACATAGTTGAAAAATATGACTACATCTTCTGCTTTTAACATCCTATGTATCACTTCGTTGAAGCTTTTCAGCCCATATTCTCTATATTGAGCACAATAATCTTCTGTGTGCGTCATTTTTGGGGTTTATTTCACCCTGTATGGATGAACCTCACTGGTCCTATATAGACGGAGAGCATCCGATGTCTTCAAAGTCGTGTGCTACGTGAACCAAGAATTAAGAATAATTAGCGCACATATATCCAATGTAAAGAGAGATTGATCTGATTGTCCCTTTGGTCTCAAAAGTTTTTTCAGCATCAAAACCCACTGTGATTGTGGTTGATGGCAATTTTGGTACATCTACCTTCCCTGCCATACCATGATAGTCATTCTTCAGTGTATCTCTTCCTGAAGACACCCAAGTATGAATAGGTCTTTGGAGCTATGTCATGGTTTTGATATTTTAGTGGTCTGTAAGAAATTAGAATTAAAAACAGTATCACATAATGTGAGGTGAATAATGATGAAGGAGAAAAGTCTCTAGCAGTGATACGTGCAGGGCATACTCCGAACTACTTTCTGCAGGTCCGACTGCACGTATAGCACTGGAACAACAAATTCTGTGTGGGAAACTAATAGGAAAATAACATATAATGAAACAAGCAGTGCTCTTTGCTGCGATTTTTGACCTCAGACATGTGGTCTTGGCCACCAGTCCTGTGCCAAGGAGTTTGGTGAGTGTGTGTGCGTAAGTTGAATGGTTTGTTTTCAAAAAAAAAACCATGAAAGTAGTTGGTAATGGGGAATTTTTTATAGTTGTCATTGGAAAATATTTCCATTTATTGTTTTTAATCTCCAAATCAAGTTCCAGCACATCTAATAATCTGCCTGGTGCATTTAAAAGTTCTGCAATAATCTGTATCCCTTTGCCACACTAGGAACATTACAATTCGTTGCTGAAGAAGAATGAAGAGATTAAGTCAAGTGTTCAGGTTTTTTCCATTTTTGTCTGCCACATTTTTCTCGTTGGTACAGATATTTTAATAGAAACATTTTAACACCTGAAAAATGAAGAGTAAGAAAGGGAGAGGTGTTTTCACAAGGACTTATTCCAAACCTGGGAAGATTTATAGCTACTTGAAAAAATGTATGGATGAGAAGCCAGGTGTCTGTATGAAATGGGAAAAGAGATTGATCAACCAAGAAAAGCTGGAGCTCAGAAGGAGGAAGAATTAAAAGAAAAAAAAAAAAAAAAGAGATAGAGCTTGTGGCTAGCTAGGAAGGAGTTAAGGCTGGGTACGTATCAGTGGTTAATGAATGAGTAACATATAATGAGTGACAATGTTGGTGTTAAAAAGGAATAGCTGAGTGATCTCAGGATTTGGCCTGCTAGATGTGTGCATGATCTCACATTCTCATATGCTGCATTTCATATCTTCAGGACTGATAAGAACTTCTATAATTGATTCCGATCAATAGCTAGAATGACACAGGAGAAAGATTTCATGTTATCCTTAGATTGTGGCACTGTCAGGCGCAACCACGATATGGTTATTTAAAGGGGGGGAGGGGGAGACCACAAGTACAGGGATACTGTGAGAGTGCAGTAGGAAAGTTATTACAGATAAGGAGTCCTTAATGTGTAGTAGGTAAATAGTTTGGAACTGTCTTGGTTGTTTTGGGTTTTTTTTTTAAATTCATGGGCTATTACAATGTAAGTAGTTCCTTAAAGTCTTTAACAGAGGGAAGAATTTGTATGACAAATAATTGAAAACCAAATGCATAAAGTGATGCTTGCTTTTCCAGTGCTCAGTATACAACCAGGCACCAGACCTTTGGTTCTAAATCTTCAGAGCTCTTAAAGAAAGAAAAAATTTTAAATTACTTTCCCGAATTCTCAATTTGCTTTCAGAATGAGCTATCTCCATTTAAATAAACAATAAATGCGGCTTTTTTTTTTTGTTTAATCTTCAAGAGGTAAGAAAATAGAAATGCAGACTAAATGTATCTTACCCTGAATGGCAGCCTAAAGGAAACCTGATAATTAAAGTACAATTAAAATTTTAAAAAGTTTCAAATGTATTTCTGTAGTGAACTTCGAGTTACTTTGTGCTTTTGGCATTGATTCAAGCAGCATTGTCTTACGAACTGTATGTTTTCAGTACTGTACCTTATTCCTGGCTTAGTAAAAAGTTGGGTTAGTTTTTAGGAGTAGGTCTGTGCGGAGTGGGTCCGAGAGGCTGGAGCAAGGCGGTGTGTATCCCAGCTGGTAAGGCTGCATGTAGGCAGTACTTTGCATCTTAGTCTCCTAAATGTTAACTTGGCATATACGCATTTAACAAGTGATGAGACGCTGAAGGCTTTTGCAGCGCTATATTTAATTTACCTTGAAGAATTTCTCGCTGCTGTTCATTCCTTGTAAACAGTAATATTCAAAATAGTCTACATTATCGAGACCACATTTAGATTACAGTCTTAGTGCTTTGGAACAATCGAAGGAAGGCTGAAATACTGATCTCTGAAGTTTGCAGTCGGGTACTCTACCTTCAGGAGCTTTTTAATCATTTTCCATAATAAAGTCCAGTTTGCTGCATATCCTCAGATATGCTCTCCTGAATGTTTTACATTGGCTTTTTTCACGTAATGTTTTACATCACTAAATGGATGAGAATTACACATTTCCCAAGGTAGACAGAAGTAATTCATTTTACCTTATATTCTCCAAAGAGATTGAGGGACTGTGGGTGAATACGCAGATGTCGTATTTAGGGTACTAGTTGGGAACAATGAAGGAATCGGTGCAACAAATTTGCAATACAGCAATTTGCATTTCTTTAGAACACTGTGTTTATAAAGGTTTTTGTGACGCGTTTGAAGTTCAAAACAGGGTTGTGGATAGCCCACATTTTGGAAGAGACCACACTGCTTGGGTTTTTTTGGTCTGATGGGTTACAAATACTGCAAACATTTCCCTAATCCCTGATAAAACCTTTAAATTAGCTCTTGGGCAGTATAAATAGGAAGCTGGTGTGTTTATAAACACTTGCGTGTACATAATAGCTATTTGGCGGGGGGGGGGGTTAATTGTTCCCAATTTTTAGAGTTGTATTATTTCCTGAAAAAAGAAACCTGCATTTCTGTAATAGCCTGATATTGTTTAAACTGATGCTACTTCCATTTCTAATGAAGTCTGAGGTGGGGGCCTGTAGGCTGAAGGGAAGGACGATGATTTTAAAATCAGAAGGCCTGTGATGTGCATAAACCTCTCTGAAAATTTTCATGCATGTCTAATTCATTAGTGTTTGGGGGAAGCTGATCCCCTTAAGAGTATAGCGAGAGGCATGGGAGAGGACTCTTCTCAGAGTTTTGCGTTTGCTGTTTCTCACTATGGTAAGAGCAAAAAGATTGGATTTGTGTTTGGGGTTTTTTCCTCCTTATTTGAGGAATTTACATAATTCTCAGGAGCTGGAGAACTGTAATAGCAAAAAGGCCTGAAAAAATGACTAATAAATTTTTTTATGGCCACAGGAAAGAAGTTTTTTGAGTACCTGTTTCATAAAAACAATGCTTTTTAATTTTTTTAAGAGTTACTGTCTGTTCTTTGACTGCTTGAGTTAGTGGAAACACGAGCACACAGATATTTCTATTACTCTGTTCAGTAGCCGTTCCCTATCGGCGTCACAGGTTGAGTAATACTTTTATTTTGCTTCGCTGCTGTTCCTGGTGGAGGAATATGAGGGGCTTGGAGGAGGAAGTTCTTCCAGGAACTTTGCTCGTGGTTTGTGGAGTTGGTGCTGTAGAAGCTTACTTGCAGTTTTCCTAAGTATATGTGGAAGAGCTGTTGTTCTCGTGGAGCCACCAGCTCGTGGAGATTTGAAGGTGAAGATGATCAGCTACTCTGAAAACCAGTTTAAGGTGGTGGTTTTTTGGTTTGGTTTTTTGTTTGGTTTTTTTTGGGGTGGGGGGGCTTTTTTTCCTTAGGAAGTGCCCCAAAATAGTTACAGGCTTTACAAGTCCTGCAAGAACCTGCTCCAGACTCTGGGTGTGGAGGTTATCCTCATCTCCGGTGGTCTGCTGACCGACGGTGAGAGGAGTGATCCTGTTGGGCTCCAGCGTTCTCGAGTGCTCCATCGGTGGCAGCAAGCTCTACTACAGTATTTATAAATCTGACTCCCAACTAATCTAGCCTCCAAGAAATACTTTAGCCCTTCTATTATTAATTATTTAGATAATGCTAAGTGTGTGCTAGACGGTTTCCAAGCGCAGAGAAAAGCCTCTTGTTGGCCCTGTGCTTCGTAGTATCCTAAGAGTGTAAAGACAAAGGGTGAAGAAAAGGATGATTGCTGTTACGTGGCAGCTGAATACTTTTAAGTGTTTGAATTTCATGCTCTTGCAACATCTGTCTGACCAAATTATAAAGGACGAAGAAAATGGCCGTGGCAAAAGTACAGGAGGAGGAACAAAGGTGTCTCAGCGCTTCTCTGCTTGAGTGGCAATGAGATTGCTCAATAAAAAAAGAGATTAAGGTAGCACAAACAAGCTTGTGTCATTAAAATGGGTTTCTAAGTTTCAGTAACAGTGTTCTGGGACTTAGGTTTTTATAATGGATTTCATTCCACAGCCTGTAAACTCATGTGATTTGTTTGAAAGAATCTTTAATGTTGTAATCTCCCTTTATATATGGTAGATATAGTGTTTCCAAGTTCACTTGTTCTAGTTACACCTCTAGCATTGCCAGGTATATTGATTAAATATAGTAATGTAGACCTAATATATGATGATCTAATTGTTTAAAAAGGTTTAGTTATAACTTAGACATTAAAAAGTTTTCATTTTCCACAGCTAATTGCAGTGAATTTTAAGAAGTACAAGGCTGCCCTCTGCTGTACAGTTGTGAGCATAACCAGAAACAAGTTTGCATAACTTGTGTTTGTATAGATGCTTAATTTTCTGCACGTGTTTACATACTGTTTTGTAGCAAGATGACTGTTAATACACCTATAATGGGCAATTCTGGTTTTAATTACAAGATCAATTCAGCTAAAGGTCTGTACGATAATTATTTTTGCCCATTTTTCTTTGCTAACATGTCAATGATGGACTTTTATTTGAAATGACCTGCTATTAGTACAAGAAAGTATTGCTATCCCCATGAATATTTTTGTTGTTAATTCGCAAAAAAATAATTTTGTCTCTTTTCTTATAAGCTGTTTTTTCATCCCATTCTTGCTATAAATAGTAATTTCTTTTGCCTGTGTTTTTTCCCCTCTCTACAAGCACGCCTTTCATATAATGATTGAGGTAAGATGCATTGATGTTTGTTCATGATTATGGAACTTTCTGTGGATGTGTAAGAAGTTATTTTGGGATGAATTACGTTCTTTCAGTATTTTGGATGAGAAATTTGTAAGCATGCGGGGTTTAAAAGCACAGATTTAGTCTGCTGTTCGTAGCTTTCTTAACATTTACTATAGTTTGTCAGGCTATCGAGTTAAACGTCTGCAGGGATGGATAATGAAACACAGCAGGCATAGTCAGTCTGTGGTTCTTCATCTGTCGATGAGCTCGGTTGTGTCGCTTCCACCTGTGTGCGGTGGCGAGGGCTCTGCCGGCGCAGCGTTTATGGTGGGAGCGGTCCAGCCTGTGGGGACCGTCCCTGGCGCTGTACTGGGTTGTCTGGGAAGCAAACGGCACGTCCTGCCCACTTCTGTCCTGTCTCTGCCTCTCTCTTTGTCATCTCCTGCCTGTGAAACACCTGTAACTATTTGAGCTGTGTGGTCTTCGTGTTGTGATTCTGAGTGATGTGATGGGTTTTGGTGTGATTCAGGAGCTCGGAGAAACAGATTACCTGACTATAAGTAACTGAAAGCTGTTAATTCAGAAACTTGGTTGTTATTGCTAGGCTTTTACATTGAATATTTAAAAAGTCAACATTTGAGTTGCAATATGAATGCTCCATTTCCGTTGTCTCTATAGGTCTCTAATTAATAGCTGAAATGTCTTGTAAATGTAATTTAGAAAGAAATAGAATGATGCCATTTAAATATTTTCCTGGGTATCTTGCATCTGTAAAAGGTGTATCAGAGTTCCTTCTTTTTGTATTACTGTTTTCCTTCAAATGACATGATTTCAGTTAGGGAAGCAGCTGAAGTATCCTGCCTACAAGTAACTACTTTGTTTATGTTTCTTTGGGGAATATGTTTGCAATGTAGAATAAAATAGAGGTGAAAAAGAGAAAAATTGCTGCCATTTAAAAGAAATGTAGTTTGATACAAATAACGGAGTCAATTTTAGAATAATTGCAAAATTTAAGAATTCTGACTCCTTTTACTGTATTTGAGTCTTTACTTTATAGATCATCTGGTTGAAAATGAACCAGCCCTAAACTAGAGGGGGAGGAAACACCCAAGGTAGTCATCAGAGTCTTTCAGTGAGACCTTCTCAACTGTATCCACAATATAAGCTGTAGAGTAAATGTAACCAAGCGGAAATATCGCACCACTTAACAAAGAAAACTTGCGTGCGCTCTGGAAGTTTGAGAACTTGTTTATATTTTGGAGTCAGGAAAGAGAAGTGCGTCTGTGTACAACCCCGTTTAGATAATTGGTCTTTTTTTTGCCTTTGTACATGATGAATCACCTGATTCCGTCGCCATACGAGAGACGTGACTGGAGATAAACTCAAGTGCTGACAGACTGTGGTGGGGCAGGTCCTTCAACAATCTGTTCAGTTGGTCATATTTTTAATGGATTTGTAGTTTTATGTTTGTTAAGCTTCTCTCTGATCTGAGAATCATTCTGGAAGACGCTTAAGGAAACCTATTTCTGGAAGTTACCTTTCTTTAATGAATATTATTCCCTCTGTTCTTTTTCTGGTACGACTAGTACACACTACCTGACAGCTGACTCCCAACTCCCAGCTATAAAAATCGGAACCAAAAAGCCCTGTGTGAGATTTGAAAACCTTACTGTGTACAAGATAACTAGATGTCCCTGATTTTCAGATCAACGTACGACCCAAGCTTAGGGTTTTAAGGATCAGTGGTTCTGAGCTGTAGGAAGACTTGTCTGAGCATTATGCATCGTATGACCCAGTTGGTTCACGTAGTTCTTAGCTGCTTCTCCTTTTATCTGGCAGTAGATCATTGTGCAGCAGGAGTGTTCTGCTGCCTCTAGCAGGACAGGCTGAGAGAGTTGGGGCTGTTCAGCCTGGAGAAGAGAAGGCTCTGGGGAGACCTTACTGTGGCCTTCCAGTGCCTAAAGGGGCTACAGGAGAGCTGGAGAGGGACGTTTTACTGGGGCATGGAGTGATAGGAAGAGGGGAAATGGCTCCAAACTGGAAGAGGGGAGATTTAGATGAGATATGAGGAAGACATTCTTGCCTGTGCGGGGGGTGAGCCCCTGGGGCAGGTTGCCCCGAGAAGCTGTGGCTGCCCCATCCCTGGAGGTGTTCAAGGCCAGGTTGGACGGGGCTTGGAGCCACCTGGGCTGGTGGGAGGTGTCCCTGCCCAGGGCAGGGGGTGGCACTGGATGGTCTTCAAGGTCCCTTCCAACCCAAACCATTCTGTGATTCTTACTGCCCCGGGGCTAGGACGGAGCCTGTCTCTGAGAAGGTGGAGTTCTTGGGACGAAGTCACACGGGCCGGTGGCCCAATGCTCCCAAAGGAGAGAGCCCGGCTTCCCTCTGCCTTGCCGTGCTTTTTGTGTTATCATGAACCTTGCTGCAAACTGTTTCAATTTGCTAAATTATCAGAAAACGAACACGATTTTAAAAATAAAAGCTTTCTGGCAGTCTGGCATATTGCCCTGATTTGCTGTGTGGTCAAACAAGTGCCAGAATCAGTCCAAGGGAAGGGACAGGGAAAGCTCGGGAACGGGAAATTAGGCCCTTATATTTTAACAGCTGTGGCAAGCTGTTAGACTAATATATCCACATTATATCTTTGCTCGCATTATATCATCGTCCTTGGCGCCACAGAGATGATTTTTAAAAGCCGCACAAAAATAATTATGCCTGTGGCACGTTAAACATTTTTTGCTTAGAAGTAGAGCAAGTTGAAAATATTGTCAAGGAATGTTTCTGTATAAAAATAGTACCTGTAGTTTTAGAGTAAATGCCTGTTGATTTTAACAAAGTTGTTTAGAAAGAAAAAAAAAAAATCATAGAAAAAAAACCTGGAAAACTATTCTTTTTAGTTATGTTACCAGAAGGCAATTATACTTTCCGTTTTAAATCAGGATTTGTTTTGAGTTGTGTGTGTGGGTGTGTGTTGCTGCTTCATAAGAACGCCGGAAGTTTTGACTTCATAGATGTGTTTTAACACGAAAGGGAAATGTGCAGGGAACCACAGGAGGCTGCTATATAAGGTAGTGGGAAGTCATTTGGAAATGCCAGGATTTTCTAGGAAATACAAAATTCGGGTATTGTGGTCTAATGTGAAAGTCAGAAGCATGAGTTGTCACTGGCCGGTTCTTATTGCGGAGTTGCTGCCTTCTCTCTGGTGATAGATGCTGTCTGTTGGTTTTTTTTCATCACGTCTTTGAGAAGTATCAAGTGGTCAGTGTGCTTCAAAATCCCGACAGTTTGTTTGGGTGGAGGGGGTGGAGTGGAAAGGGAGATGTTCTAGCCACTACAGCAAAGTGAGATTTGGGTTTACTTCCCACAAATTGTTCTTTTAATTCAGGCATGTCGCTAGGTTCAAAAACTTAAAAACTTGTCTGATTGCATGATGTTAAATCGCCAGATGCTGCACAGTGCTCAGGATTCTTAAAAATCACAGGGTTTGTTTACACGTAGGCTTTTGTGAGTAAATTTGGGCATCTTGTTTCTAGTTTCACCTGTAACTGTTACAAATTGAGGACGGTGAGTTCCCTGGTGCCTGAAATACTCCTGAAGGGCTTTGGCATTGAATGAAAGGCAGCACGGGAGGGAAAACGTAACTCTTAAACTTCATTTTTTTTTTTCCATTGTTGTTTGTCCAGTTTAAACCCAGAAGTTTTGGTGTAACAACTTTAGGCATCTATCACTGTCATTCGCAAAAGGGTTTCATACTTTTTCAAGGATAGTATTGTAATTTGAATTTCAGACATATTTTGTCTTAGTTATTCATTTGTGGAATTAGGTTACAGTTTCTGAAAAATGCCATAAAGCTGTTTCTCTCCGAATCTTGTTCTTTTTGAAGGATGGATTTGTTGCTTAATAAGAAACAAGAGAATAGTTATTTATCCTGCGCTTAAACTACTCAAAACTTGTGTTGGATACAGAAGCGCTTGTCTCCATTCTCACAATAGTAAAGTATACTTAAAACCACGGTCGTTCGGCACATGTGTCTTTAACATGCACAAGATTTTTATGTTGCTCACTGAAGTGCTCAAATACTTAACTATTGAGTACTCTCATTTGTTCCGTGGAAGCAACCACTCCAGGGTTTTTCATTCTTTCTCCTTAAAACAGCATTACAGCTGTGACTGGGGAAGTAGGGATGCCGAGCGTACCTTTTGGAGGCTTTTTTGAACAGTAGACATTAGGGGTTTTTTCATTTTATTCTTGGGGTGGATATCATTTAAAAGTGATGCCTACCTTTCATTTGGATGGTTTTTTTCCTTAATATGTAATATGGAGGCGTGTGGTACAATTTTGTGGTCTCTGTAGACCCCCACTGCCACTAAAAGCAGCCCTTCGCCCTCGTCCCAGCTGTGCCCCCACCCTGTCACCACTGCCACTGACGTTTGCCATTCTCTGGAGTTATTTGGACTGAGGAACAAACTGTGGTTTAAATTAATTTGGGGGAGAGTGCGGAAGGAAAGGCGGAGCGGTAGGTCGTGGTGACAGTATTGCTAATTCTGCTTGGTGACCACTACACAGCACAACTTTACTGCGGAAAACGGGGATCAGACAGAAGAGGTGGTGTTTCTGGGGTTCTGTGCATAGGGTAATGTTCTCGGATGCAGAGGGGTACATAAGTGGCTCTGCTGCGTTTGTGTGCGGTAGGGAAGAAGCTTACATAGGCTAATCTAACACGGTAGATTGGGGAGAAGAGGGCAGCCCAGAAACAAGCGCATCTTTGGCAATAAAGTTGAAAATCTACTTGTTATATCCAGATGACGTGTGTGATACAGAATATGTAAGAGAGGTAGAAAGTATAAAATACAAGATATCCAATAAGCTGTCACATTTTCTTTCCCAGAAAGGGAAATTGTTCAAATCTGTAGTAAGATCGGTGGTTAGATGGATGCAGAAGCTGCGTGAAGCGCTGTCTCACGTGCAGGTGTATTTCCCAGCCTGTGCTGTCATAGTTGTGAAGGAATTGTTGGGCTGCCCCTCAGTAAAGTACAAATACTGCAAGGTAGTATCTTAAATTTAATTCCAGTTCTATTGCTGGGCTACAGCCAAGTACTCGCATTCCAGTAACGTGTTGGCAATCTACGTTAGGAGAAGCTGGGAGCAGTGGGAGTGGATCAGGAGGTTGCGTGGCTTGGAGGGGCTGACTGTGAAGATGGTGGTGTTTGGTTTCCCATGCCAAACGTCCGCACTATGCATGTAGTTCAGAGGTTTCTGAACGGAAAAAAGATGTTAGTTACGTCGTGGAAGACCTTGTGGTGGCATGGCCTGCCTACCTGTTGGTTTGCAACCTTGCGTCCCCAGTATGCGGTGGAGCTTTTGAAGTCGAGCTGTGCTGGTACGGGCTCAGTGGCTTGTGAGAACCGAACCAGCGCGTGGTAAGTGCAGAGTTGAGGGGCTTCACGTCAGCTGAGCACTGCTGCCCCCCACCACATCGCTGATGGAGCCATCTTCTGCTCCCCAGCTGGTAGCCAGGGGGACGCAGCGTTAGTCGCGTGGAAAGGGACTTTGTGGCTGTGTAGGGTCAAGTCACCAGACTGCTGAACAAAAGGATTGAACACATCACATGTATGTCAAACAAAGAAAAAGAAAAACCCCTTAAAGGTATCAAAGGTGGTTCATTTTAATTCTATCACTTAAAAAAGCAACAAGTAAAGCTTATTATTCCTTAATTTCTGCTGTGCTTGCACACCGGGTTAGGCAGATTTACACTGCCACTGTTGTTACGCTGTTGCTTGCACATTAATTCTGAGCATGATTCACAATCTCGTTTTTTCTTTCCTGTGGAGAAGAATTGCTGTTTTGTTTCGGGTTTGTTTGGGGGAATTTGTTGCAAGGGGGTTGGGTATGTGATACCAGACCTCTTTCGGTTTACGAGCCTTTACTTCTAGTGCTGTCATCACAGATAGCACATATAATAGCACAATTAATTAATGCTTTTAACCTGATTTCAGGATCCTGGACCGCCACCGCCGTCGCCGTTGATGGGTTTGAAGCCACTGCAGTTACTAGAGATCAAAGCTAGGGGGAGATTTGGATGTGTGTGGAAAGCTCAGCTGCTAAATGAGTATGTTGCAGTCAAAATATTCCCTATTCAGGTAAGCAGAAGTTCTTAGTGTCCTGTGTTGCCTGTAACATCCCGATATTAAACCAGCTCTTCTACTCACAAGAGGCGGCTTTTATTTTAGAGAATTTTCCATTTATACCGTAAATCTAGATAGCTCAAAGAAATTCTTAAATGCAGGAAATGTCTTGAGGTGAAACATGTGCGGGTAGATTTTTGTTTAATTATTTTAATGCAGCAAACATATTATTGAAACACAAACTTAAATTTATTTATGTTTCTAGTTATAAAAATACATATTTGGCTTGAAGAGTTTTAAGCAGCTCTCATGCATTTCTCCATCAGTTGAGAAGAATTTGTTAATATTTTTCAAATTAAATTGTACTTGGAAGGAATGTCCTGAAATGCAAACCCATAAGGTAATTATTCCAATTAAATATGCCTCAATTAAGTGAAATAATATTTACTTCCCAGCAAGTACCCTCTGAAAGCCATGTTTCAGAATAGGCTGTACTCATAATTTTAAGATCCAGTCTAGTTAAAGAATACAAAGTGATCATGCACAATCATATTAAGGTAAATTTTAGATTAATTAAAAACACCCACTGCTACTTGAGGTGAAGAAATGTGCATGTGTTTGCTGATGATTAACCGAGTGTTGACTTGCTGAATAAATACATCTGTAGGTTCTTTCTCTGCTCGGAGAAACGGCGCTTATTTAAGGTGGTTTCAGCCATCAGCACAACAAATCAAATCTTTTGTTCGTTATTTTTAATGAAATCTATTTCTAATCCTTTATGGGGTTCTTCTAGATCAATAAAATACAAAAATTGAACCATGCTCTTAAGACTAAAGCAATTGTAGTGGTTTGCAGTATGTAGAGTCCGATCCTAATCTACAGCTTTGTGTTTCCGCAGTTCCTGTCTGTGATAGTTGATGTTGTTTTCAACAGTTGATGTTTGTTTACAACAAATTTAAGCTTTTCTGACAATTTTCTACTATATGTGAATATGTAATCTATGTGAGAAAAGACAGGCTTTCCTATTTTTGTGTGTTAGGTCAATAGTTCATAGCACAAATACTGGTATTAGGCTAAACATCTGAAACTTCAAAATAATCAGCTTCACAATGTTAATAGTATATGCTCTGCTTTCTTTCCTTTAGAGAGTAAATCCTGTATTGCCGAAAAAAAAGTTTTTACTCATTTTGACAGGTCATCTACAAATGCACAGTAAATTAGGGGAGAAACTTCTGTCGGGGAAGGTACCTCTTACTCTCATTATTATGCTGTTAACTTGGTTTGCTGTGGTGTTGTGTTGACAGGACAAACAGTCGTGGCAGAACGAATATGAAATTTACAGTTTACCTGGAATGAAGCATGACAATATCCTGCAGTTCATTGGGGCAGAGAAGCGAGGCACTAGCATCGATGTGGATCTCTGGTTAATTACAGCATTTCATGAAAAGGTGTGTTTAGTTCTCAGTGTCGTTTCTTTTTTCTGTTACTGCGGTGGAGGCAGGAACAGCCTTAGGAATTTGTCATGAATGTGAACTTGAGACAGTTAAGAAATAAAACTTAAAATAGTTTTTGCTTACTCTTAGCTTGTTTCTTTTCATTGGATATGAATTTATTTAAATTCCTTTTCAGCCAGCTGAGAAAATTGTCACCAGTCTTTACTTAATAGAGGAGCTGTTTTAGAAAACAAACAAATTTACTCTACTTTTTTGCTTTTTAGAATATGTGGTTTTGAATATCCCCCATCTAAATCTGCCTGGATTAAATAAGCTCCATCTTGCAAAGATTGCGGTGTTTTATTTTTGTTTTACTTGTGTGAGCTGACTTGCGTCTATAAGAACGAAGTAGTATGTATCAATTGTATTGTGACAACCACAATAAGACACATAAGTATATATAATTTAGTATACGTTCACTGTTTTACTTTGTCCACTTGGTTTGGGGTTTTTTTTAATGCATGTAACTGTTGCAGATGTAGGTATAAAGAGCAAAAAAAGCCCCAAACCTAAATTTAGCACTGGCAAAGAGGCATTAGGAAGATGTTACCTGTAGCAGCTTTGAGAAAATATAAATCTGTATAATATGGATACGCTAATACATTAAGGCGAGGTCATAGATCGTATTTCTGGTATTGAACGTTACATTCTTCCTTCTGGCATTTTTGTCCTGCTTATGCCTCTGCTTTAATAATTTAGAAGACTTAAAACTGTCCAACTAGTCAAAATTTTTGACAGATCTTCATGATCAATTAGATAACCTCAACCTAATTTGCCTTTTGAGAGTTTATTGCCATCTTCTTATTTGGTTTTTTGTCTAAGAGTTTTAAAAAAAATTGTTACTGTTGGAAAGATGGCACCTGAGATGACTCTGATGGAAAACACAATTTTTTAATTCTATTTTTAAAGTGTGGCCTCTACACTGTGACAGCACTTTGTTTATTTTTCCCTTTTGTGTTGGCTTTTGACACAGTAAGGTGACACGGTGACATCTCACAAACTGGATAACATGCAAATCCATGAAAATGTGTGTATAGAGTGGGCTGTAGAAGTGAGTTGGAAGAGAAGAGCTTTATGTTGACTAGATTTTTACTTTCTCTCTTCATAGTTACTCAGAGTATGTAGTCCACTCTGACACTGTATTGTGAAACTGGTGTTCACTGTTGCTGGTCCGTAAGAAAAGATTTAGACTATCAATTAGGTCTTAGAGAACGGACATAGACAGTTCAGCAGGATTCTTGAAGGTGAATCTAACCTGTAATTTCCTGTGCCTGGAGGATGATAAATCACCCTCGTAAAAGCAGATTTGTCTTTCTAAAGAACTCAAATACCTTAAGTCTGGCTCCCATTTCTGACGCTGCAAGTCAAGCGCTGCTCACTGGCAAGTGTGACACCCAACTGGAGCTGATTGCACTGTTGGCTTGGTGAGGTGATGTGTAGATGCATCTGGATTCTGTTCATGGACTAGAGATGATGCAGAAGTTAATTCTGTGTTGTTTAAACTAGCAGTTGATTGCGTCTGCGTGTGTCTAATTATATGGTCTATCAGAAAACGGAGAAAGGCAGAGAAGCATATCGTGTTCTTTAATGACAGAGGCCATCTAGAAGTTTCCTTTATGAGTAGATGAGAATTAAATTGATCTTATAATTGTTCGTCTTTTTTGCGGCGCAGGGTTCATTAACGGACTTTCTCAAGGCTAACGTGGTTTCTTGGAACGAGCTATGTCACATCGCTCAAACCATGGCTAGAGGCTTGGCCTATCTTCACGAGGATATACCAGGGCTGAAAGACGGACATAAACCTGCCATCTCGCATAGGTATGGTATAGGTTGAATATTTTCAGGTGATTGTTAGTATTTAACTCTGAGCTATGAAGCATGGATGGATAGGAAGTATGCAAATAATTACTCTGATATCTTCCTCCCAGAATTATCGAGAGCCTCACAAGAAAAATCTGCTCGGCCTAAGCAAAAATCTAGTTTATAGAACTTGGTGTGGTGATTGTGCTTAATGTCATAAATCCTTTTTTAATATATATTTAATTATTTAAGTACCCTCTGCAGTATAGGAAATAATTGGCGTTATAGTTATGTGTAACAGCTTAAACCCTTATATACGTAAGTAATACTGAATGCCTTCAGACAGAAACGTGTACTGCATTATGTCTATTGTTGAGTGTAATCGCTGAGTTTTTATGAGGTGGGTATAGAAAGCTATTAATAGAAGTAGGGAGCTGAAACGATACAGTAACCAAAATAACATAGGCATATAGAGTAAGAGAAAAAGTTTCTATAGAATTTAGAATTTCCTGAGTAAACCTGCTTTACTGATGGTGACGTGGGGGAGGGAGAGAGGTGTGCACAGGACGGATGGGAATCCCTGGATCGAGTCCATTGTCTTTCGTTTCTGCAGGAAATCATGGATCTCCTTGTTAGAAACAATCAAGATTCATTTTTCAAAGTGTTTTGTTTCCTATTATTTAAACAAACAAAATGTAGTTGTAAGCAAAGTGTGCAGTAACTACGTTTTGTTCTGTTTCTGTATCATACGTGCTTATAAATCTATACGTATTTTAAAACTAAGCATAAAATGATAGTTCCAGTCTCATATTTCCATAAGGATAAAGGTGTGCGAGTGTACTCCTAGGTTTTATTATTATTCTTTTGTTGTTAAAATGGACTGCTGCTTTATCGTTTTCTTGCCTTTCATATTATAATGTTCTTTGTTTTATTGTATTACTTTCTCCTTAGTGCTGTATATGATATTTCATCTTCTAGATCGCTAATTTTTCTTTTTCCTTACTTGAAAGGGACATCAAAAGCAAGAATGTGCTGCTGAAAAATAATCTTACAGCTTGTATTGCTGATTTCGGTCTAGCTTTAAAGTTTGAGGCTGGAAAGTCTGCAGGAGATACACACGGACAGGTAAATACCCCTTTATTTGCATAAGTGACACAACTGTTTACTGCATGTGAATGGCAGTGGATAGTTTAGGCATTCTTCACGCAGAGGATACCGTATCATCAACCCTCTTGTCAGTGACCTTTAAGGAACGTGGTAATTTGTGCTTTCTTCTCTCAGGCTAAAAATTAAACAATTCTGGAGATAATTACAGATCACAGCCTTTCTCCCCCATCTCGTTACATGGTCTCTCTCCCCTCTTATTTTCATTCTTGCTAGAGGATTTGGAAAAGAAAGGGCGGTCTTGCTATATTTTATTAGTTGTTCTGAGGTACTGTTCAGAAATTGGGGAAGTACGCTGGCAGCCGGTTTCTAACTGTCTGACCCAGCAACAGTCGCTTTCCTGAAAGGACAACAGTGTTGTGTGACACTTGTCATACCACGGGGAACTGGTATAGTACCTTGGACTTTTAAAATAAGCTTGAGCTTAAAGCATTACACTTTCTGGAAAACTACATATATTTTCATTTTAGGCGGAACTTCGCAGTTTGTGGTTGGGTGACAAAAATAAAATCCATACAATAAGAGCGTAAAATCCTCAATAAGACTGCTTCAGAGGAACACAGCTATTGCTGTGAAGGTTTAAATGGTGCAGTAGATCTTGTTCAGGCATCACATGTCATCTGACTAAATCAGAACTTATAATTTCAGCATTGCCTGTGGTCAAAAAGAAGGGGTATCCCCAAAGTTTTCATTTCCTGGCCAGTTTTCTCTAAGTGATATCACAGAACTTTCTCAGTAGAAATTGCACTTTGGTAGCTGGTTTTCTTTTGGTATTTTTATTACTGCTTCTGTCATGGGGAGAGAAACAAAAGTAAGTTTCACATCCTTATGTGAAACTGTAATAATTCTTTTGACGTGAAAAAATAAGAATAGTCGCCTTCCTGTAATCTGGAAGAAAATAAGGAGTGACAGTGACAAATACATCGAATTGTTGCACAAATGTGTTATTTTAAAATATATTCCGCTTTTCCTGCTTCATAAGTAGCCTTTATAGGCCCCATTCTATACGATTGTTTCTAATTCCTCTTACCTACCACTGGATATAAAAATAAAAGATACTTCTAAAATTTAGTCCTAAGCAAGGATAACCAGGGCTATTTTTAATCTTTGACAAAAAATAGTACTGGTCTACTGTAATCGGCACCAGCTAGAATGGTAATTATGGTAATTGTGGTTGCGTTGATTCTCAGCGTACAAATTTTTATGCTTTCCTGTCTTTCAAGGTCGGTACACGAAGGTATATGGCTCCTGAGGTACTAGAAGGTGCTATAAACTTCCAAAGGGATGCGTTTTTGAGGATAGATATGTATGCCATGGGCTTAGTCCTCTGGGAATTGGCGTCACGCTGTACTGCCTCAGATGGTAAGTAACGTATTTGATCTATGGAAATATTTAATGTAATTTGTGAGAAGTGTATTTCAAGTAAAAAAAAAAAAAAAGTAAATTGGAAGGTAGATTAAATGTATGTAATAAAATTTAACCAGGGTGGTGGTCTTGTGGGGGAAATGAATGGAACAGCAACATCATGGAGTCACTTTATAATTTAGTGCCTTTGATATTTGGCATCCCAGGTAACAATTTTCTGGTACATGGCTACCTGCTGCATTTCTTCTCTGGTCATGGTAGGGAAGAGAGAATTACCTAACAAGTTTGATTCTGCATTTGGCCTGACAGTCTCGGGGCCAATCAATTCATCTTAAAATATTGCTTCCGTTCTTAATCAAACGCTCAGATTAGATCAAACTTGGTAACAGAGATACCCCACCAGCACCTGCCGAGAAATCGGTGTCTCCTGCTATACGCCTTAGTGTCTGGACAGTGACCTACCGGCCTTTTACTGCTGCCTGCGGGCAATGTGCGTGGACCCTTACTAGCCTCGGGTCTGTTCCCAGTGTGGTTGGGGAGTACAAGGCTAAAAAGATGAAGAACTTTCGTATGTCATCATATATTTTATTACAAAGAACATCGATGCAGTTCAAAATTTTCTAGCTGCTGGTGAGTGCGTGCAGAGTGCCACCTTGGCCCGTCCTGAACCACGGTGAACTGCTCCACAGTGCATCAGGAGGTCGCTTGTCTCCACTGAGACATAGAAAAGTCTGTTTCTGGTTTACATGTAGGTGCCAGAGTGAGACTGTGTCATGTAAGTTCAGTGCCTCCCAACTCTCTCTTTCTCTTGTCCCTAACGGGACATTAGTTCAGGTCATAGTTTAGGGAGGTGATTCTTCCCCTCTACTCTGCTCTGCTGAGACCCCGCCTGGAGTACTGCCTCCAGCTCTGGAGCCCCCAACATAGGAAAGACACGGACCTGTTGGAGTGGGGCCAGAGGAGGCCCCGAGATGTTGCGAGGGCCGGAGCCCCTCTGCTGGGAGGACAGGCTGGGAGAGTTGCGGCTACAGGAGAGCTAGAGAGGGACGTTTTACTGGGGCATGTAGTGATAGGAAGAGGGGAAATGGCTCCAAACTGGAAGAGGGGAGATTTAGGTGAGATATGAGGAAGAAGCTCTTTCCTGTGAGGGTGGTGATCCCCTGGGGCAGGTTGCCCCAAGAAGCTGTGGCTGCCCCATCCCTGGAGGTGTTCAAGGCCAGGTTGGACGGGGCTTGGAGCAACCTGGGCTGGTGGGAGGTGGCCCTGCCCAGGGCGGGGTGGTGGGGCTTGATGATCTTCAAGGTCCCCTCCAACGTAAATGATTCTATGATACAGATGTCAAAATTTGTAATTAATAGTTAATAGCTTAGAGATGGGAAACAGAGCAACATCTGAGAAATGTGCAGCTGATGCTGTGTTAGCGATGGGTCCATCACAGTTGTTGTTCTCATAAAGCAAACTGTTGGATCCAATTTTTAAGCTATCAAGAAAAGATACCAGATACCCTGTTTCAAGTATGAATGCTATTCTTTAAATTTTATAAATAGAGATCTTTTCTGGGTGTCCAGAATAAGTCAGGATTCGTGAAGAACAAGACAAAAGACAAGGCTCAAAGATGTTTGGGATAAAGTCACCTTTTTAGTACAGTCTTTAGAGCAGCTAAATTCAACTGAGTACATAGGACAGTTTCACTCGAGCTGGTGATGCCATTTGTCATCAAGCTGTCCTGCGAGAGCACGGCGCAGCTGACAGATACCCACATAAAGAGCCAAGATGTACTGGAGATCTCGGCAGATCAGCACGTGGCCGCACAGCGCTCTTCTGCTCCAAGCAGTGTTTTTCTGCTTCAAACATTCCTCGTGGAGTAGAAGGCACTGGGGAGATTTTACCCTTTTAAAAATGTTAAGCTGTTTACTAACAGGATCGACACAATCTTGCACAAGTCTCTGAGGCAGCCCCGCATTCTGTATTGATTTTTCATGCCTCAATGTACTGTAAAAATATGTACCTAAATCCTGCTGGAGTGTGGCGTTGGTCTCTGGCGGGTGGGGTTATTATTCCAGAAAGCAAAGGAGGCAGCAGGGAAGGAAAACGGCCTTCCCGAATCACAGCGTTCTGTCGCTCCACAGTGACGGCACCTGCTTTTCTCTCGGCAAATACATGGTTGCTTTTTGCTTTATTCTTTTCAGAAGGCACCTGGTGTGTCTCACCGAGTCTCATCGGCCTCACCTGTACCATACCCTTCATTTCTTTTGTCTTCCCATTCCTCCTTTTTCTTCGGACTTGTGATCTGAGAGCACAAACTATGTGTTAGGATAACATATAATTGTGTAATCAGTAGTTTAGCATACAAGGCGTGTCCCTCTGATGCTGTTACACAGAATCACAGAATGAATCCCAGACTGGTGGGGGTGGGAAGGGCCTTCTGGAGCCCCCCCATCCCACCCCCCGCCAGAGCAGGGGCACCTCCAGCAGTGGCACAGGACGGCGTCCAGGCGGGTTTGGGATGGCTCCAGAGGGGGAGACTCCCCCACCTCTCTGGGCAGCCTGTGCCACTGCTCTGCCGCCCTCACAGCAGAGAAGGCCCTCCTCAGGTGGAGATGGAACTGCCGATGGTCACGTTTGTGCCCGTTCCCTCTTGTCCTGTCACTGGGCACCACTGGAAACAGACTGTTCCCATCCCCCCGGCACCCTCCCTTGAAGGATTGATCAGCGTTGATGAGATCCCCCTCAGTCTTCTCTTCTCCAGACTAAAAAGACCCCGTTCCTGTTCTCTAGACTAAAAAGTCCTGTTCAGGACAGATACTCCGCGTAGCCTTCCATATAAGTACTTTCACCCTGGGCTGCACGGACTGGAGGAGGAAATGTGTGATGTTCCCAGAGGGATGCGGCGGGCGCTTTTGTTTTTCGCAGCGCATGTGGTACGGCGAATGGTCACAAGTGGCTCTCAGCGCCTGCTTGGTAGCCAGCCACCAGGAGAGGTGGCCAACTTGGACGCGGGATGATGGTTTATCTTACCAGAGCTACGCGGAGTGGGAGGAGGCGGGGGAGAAGCTGTGCATCCCTGCGCCTCCTTCAGCCCGTGGGGTTCGGAGCTTTCGGTGGAGGGAGCCGGGCCGGGAGCTGCGTGTGGCTGCTGTGTGCAGGGGAGCAAAGGCTTCTGCTTCCGGAAAGTGCCGCTGCTGCTTAGTTAAAATCGTAGTCACCGATCGCTGCTGACCTGGCACAGGGAGAGCTCTTAATGGAACAGGGTAGACAGAGTAGTCTGCATTTCTACGATACCACTCTTAATTCTTTTTTCCCTTTTTCAAAAACAAAATTAGTGGTTTAACTTTTTTTTTGTTGTCTGTAGGTCCGGTAGATGAGTACATGCTGCCATTTGAAGAAGAAATCGGCCAGCATCCCTCCCTTGAAGACATGCAGGAAGTTGTAGTTCACAAAAAGAAGAGACCCGTTTTACGAGAGTGTTGGCAAAAACATTCTGTAAGTAGTTACGCAACCGAGTTCTTCAAAGTTTTTTTCAAATTCAAAATGTCAGATGTTGCTAATCCTGTGTTGCAGCCATAATACTGTCTTTTAGGAAGAATGTAGTAATTCTAGTAAAAATTAAACGGACTGTAAACTAGTATGTTCTTAAAATGGTCTCTCTCATCTTGAGTGATTTGGAAGGGAGTGATCTTTTTCACTTTTTTGGTGAGAGAAGATATTCTTGAGAGTGACTTCTGAATGCATATGTTAAAAATATATTTACAAAATAACAGT
>NW_009648640.1:533909-547209 GCF_000708025.1 Charadrius vociferus
GAGCAATTCCTGCGATCGGTTCGGGAGGAATTGTGCGCTTTCCTGACGCCGTTCAGGTGGCCAAAGACTTGCAGTAACGCCACTGCTTATTCCCAGCACTGGCTGTGGGTTGGGTTTTTGTTGTTTTTTTTTGTTTTCTGTTGGGTTTTTGTGGGTTTTTTTTTTTTTTTCAAAAAATGGTTTTGTTAGAAACAATAGATGACACTGTCTGCAAGAAAAACAAGCGCGTTACCCGCTGCTCCTTGTCATTAGCATCGTGCTGTATGAGCTCAGCGTTACTTTGGAGAAAAGTGAATCGCTGTCAGATAGAAACCCCCTTTTCCACTGTTTGTTTTTTCATTGAAGAACTTAACCTCTTTTGGTGTGAGATCTTTAAAAATAGCACGATGACTTTACCAGCAGACTTGAGCTTTGTATGGTGAAAAGGATTTGCTGGCTGTTGGGTATATTTAAATAGCGCAAAATAAATAAGCCATGAGGCCTTGTGAGACACGTTTGGCTTCACAACGAATTCAGCATAGCTTCCTGTTTGACAGAAGGGTTAAAATTCAGCAGGGGCACCTTAAAATGCAGTTTGCTGTCAGAATTGCGAGGCGACCCCGCCTTCCTAAAACTTGCTGCTGTGATTTTTCATTTGGCTTCGTTTGCTCGCAGGGAATGGCGATGCTTTGTGAAACCATAGAGGAGTGCTGGGATCACGATGCGGAAGCCAGGCTGTCGGCGGGGTGCGTAGAAGAGCGCATTATTCAGATGCAAAAATTAACTAACATTATAACGACAGAGGACATCGTGACTGTGGTCACAATGGTGACAAACGTTGACTTTCCTCCCAAAGAATCCAGTCTATGATAGTTGCACTGGTCACGTCACTGACCGCCAGGACTCTTCACTGGAGCTGCTAACGCTGACGGGACTGCTCACGGCATTACTGTTCTCTGTGTGAAACGAAGGGTAAGTCTCTCTGGAACGTCATCAAGAGGTGTTTTTCCTTTATTTCCCCCTTCCTCCTCCTCCTCCCGAACGTGGATCCGTGAGACTTTTTGCATTCCCTGCTTACACCTGAAGGACACGTGACTGAGAAACGATAACGTGCTGTTAAGGAACTGAAATGAAGAATACGGACCTGTACCGGCTAACCAAGCGTTTTAAAAACTGACATCAGCTTTCTTAATACCTGTCAGAAGAGACTAATTCCTTAAATGAACTACTGTTATTTTTTTTAAATCAAACATTTCATTTCAGATTTAAAAAAGAAAAAAAAGGGTAACTTGTTTTTATTGCATTTGCTGTTGTTTATAAAGATGACTATTGTAATGCCAATATGACACAGCTTGTGAATGTTTAGTGTGCTGCTGTTCAGTGTACATAAACAAAAGTAATCAAGTGGGATATAGCAAAGAGGCTTCCAAGTATTATTACTTAACCTCCCTCAACAAGGTATACCTCAGCTCCACCTCCGCTAAATTATGAGATTGACAACACTAACAAAATTTGAATAATAAATCGATCCGTGTTTTGTAAATGATGTATTTCAAATTCACTGTGTTATTTAAAAAGGGTAAGCTATGCTTCATGCCAACAGTAAATGGCCATTCCTAAAGCAGTGTTTTTAGCCTTTTCTTGTACTAGCTTGTTGTGTATAAAAAAAAAAAGTGCTGTTTATTGAAACAAAATTTTCCTTCCTCTTTTAGTTTAAAGCTTTTCTCTTACCTCCATTTCCCAGAGTATCTCATACATTTATTTAACTGAATACTATTTAGGTTTGCTGTGTCTGAGGAATATTTGAAAAACTTAAGCATGACTTTTTTTTATTAATTTTCTGTGAGCTATGACACTGGAAAGCTCTGAATTCTTGTTCTTTTTTTTTTTTTTAAAAAAAAAAGTCTTTTTTTCCTATTTATCTTTGTGAAGAGGTCTGCCTAGCGCGTGTTCTGTTTCACTAAGCAGTATGCAGTGGGTTCTGTATCACTGTTTCAGGATCACCTCAGGAAGCTCAGTTACCCCGAATTCTTTGCCCTCTGCTTTGAGATTTGCAACTTCGCTCTACTTAAAGCGCGGTGCCATCTCACGGGAGTGCTAATTCATGTCTGTGATCCATAGGGTTATCCCCAAACCACACAGAAAATTCTAGCCACAGATTGCAGATTGTCAATGCTTACAAATTTCAGGGATAATTTAGTTACGCTTACAACTTAAAATATGCAATGACTCGTTAGAGGTAACGAATACCAACGTCCGTAGCACAGACTCACAAAAAAGGAGGAAAACCAGTGAAATCGCTTTCACAACTCCAGCGTTCTTTTCGAGTTTCGGGAGTCATGCCTTACACCCAGATTACAAAGTTGACTGGTAGATAGGTGCCAAAGTGCTTCTCAGAAGTACTGCTTCACTGCGTTTATTTGATCCTTTACACAGATTTCCCAAGAAAATAGATTTTACCAACCTCTAGAGTACAGAACCAACGCTGGCTGGTAGTCTGCTGTGTATTCTATCAGTGTTTTCTTTGTCTTTATGCTGTGCATTCAGCGTCTTTTGAAAGAAGCTTTTAATGTTGCGATTAGGAGCTCACTGTGAACGTTTTGTCTTGACAGTTGATCTGTACAGCCAGAAGATACCCACAGTTATACCTGTACGTGAACTTCATCTCTGGGAACAATAAGAGACATTAGGGATAAACGAGACCTGGCGGGGCGTGCTCGTGGCAGGGAGGCGAGGGAGAGTACGGCTGTGCCCTTGTGGCTGGTGTCCTGCTGGTGGTGCCCGAGGTTCCAGGTAGCGGGAGGAACTCTGCTCTGAAGGGTCCTTGGTGCTGTAGGGCGCAGCTCGGTGGTGGTCCGCTTGGCTAGAAAAAGAAAGAAAAAAATCCCGTTTGTGGCCGCTTCTTCGATTGACACTTTCATTTTGCTTCCATTTTTAATGCAGGGACATGACTTTACGCACACAGCAGGACATGAACGTAGCTGCTGAGTTCTGAACAAATAAATCCATTCGTACTTCACTGAAGACCTCTGTGCTCCCAATGAGCTGTAACCCCTTTACTAGCGAAAACGGGGTAAATACAGATGGCTTCAGAATGTGGTGTTTGAGATCTGATGCAAAAATTGGTCATGTGTAAAACGTGTGTTGTCTGTGTGTTACCCTTTAAGCTCAGCTCCCGCGGGTTCTCGCAGCGAAGTGGGGGCGGCTCCGGTGTCGCTCAGAGACTTCGCGCTGCCGACAGCGCAGGGCACTGGCGCGGCCTCGCATCAGGAAAACTGAGACAACTTACCCGCGTCTTTTAAAACTGCCCCGTTGTTTAAATATTGTACTGCTCCGAGTTTCCTGATTTTTAACAGCATAATTCAGTGTCACTGTGAAAAGGATGTCAATAGTATAAATGCTTCTTAATTGGTACAAACGATACACCCGGAGCGGTTCTGGTACAAGTGTTCTCGCAGGGCATTTTGACCTGTATTTTTGTTTTACTTGTAGAGCATTAATTGTGCAAGCTGAGGAGATGCCTGAGCCAGCAGCACTTGAAATGCCAGTGAGGGCAGGGCTGGGTGGGAGCGATGGTAGTGCCAACGCTCTGGCGGTGTTTACTCCAGGCAGTGACTGTTGTCCCTTTAGTCCCGTAGCCGTGCGGCACGTAGGTGGGAGCTCCGAGGGGTGGCCCTGTCCTGTGGCTCCCAGGAGCAGCCGGTCCCTTGCTCCCGACTTCAGCCGAGGCTGCTGAAGGGCGGTGGGCAGCCCAGCTCTGCTCGCCCCTTCTCCACGTAGCCACAAGTGTTTTTACCTCGGGTTGGAGGGCAAGAAGTTTCTGTAATGGCATCCTCGGAGACTTCTGCAGGTGCCGTAGCGTTTTCAGAGCGGAGACCGTGCCCTGGAGCGGTGGGAGTTGTTGAACTAGCGCTGTCATTTGGGGGGGGATTCTGAAACTGCACCGTGAGGACTGAAATCCGCCACTTCGTACCCTCTGTTTGAGATTTTAAAAAAGTGGGAGTAGTTTTCAAATACCGGCTTTGGGTGTGCTAACTAAAATGTAACCAGGCAGTGATAAGACATTTCCTGTTCATATTAGCAGTTGACAGAATAAATAGGGTTACCAGTTTGCTCTTTTTCCAGCTTCTCTTTTTTAACCTTTTTTTAATACATTTACTTTTATTAGGAACACTTGGTACAAAACGCAGAAAGCTGCAGTATATGTTCATGGGCAAAACGATTCAAGTAGCATCCTTGATGGAACATCATTTACCTCAGATACTCAACCAGCAGTACTTCTTTTTTTTTTTTTTTTTCCCTTTTATTTTATTTTTTTAATGCCGTTTCAGTCCATATACTATTCGTTACCTCTCAAGATTTTGGTAAGCAATTATTTTAACTTTACTCTTTGTATTTGTCAGTGTTTTGGGCACAGGTTGTTGTACTACTGTCAAAAGGTACTTGCTGTTTTTCTGCAAGTACTGAAAACAAACCAACCCCCCCTCGCCCTCAATAAAGTGATTGTTAAATATTGTACAAATAAAAATGTATACTCTTTCTCCCCTATTCCCCAAAAAAGTTAAAATAAAAAAATGTGACTACTACAACTTGCATATGCCTTTTTTCAAATTGCAACATGGTGGTAGAAGAGGCCGGTGGTGGTTCTTGCACGTGCAGCGGTTCCCAAGCTGCTGGGCTGGTGGTGTGGGAAAAAGAGAACAGTGCAGTTGGAATTTGATGGGGAAGCAAAGGCAGAATCAACAGAGAGGCCATGCAGTTGGAATTTGATGGGGAAGCAAAGGCAGAATCTGCATCATCTCCAGCATTCCTGATGGAAAACTCCTCTCCCCATCCCTCCCGGTCAGGAAGGGGTATTTCACAGTGCTGTAGTTTTTAACCAGCAGGTGAGCATGGAGGCAGACTCCCTACCAGGGGAGATCAGTTCAGCTGAGGGCAGAGGAAGACTGGGGTGATGTTTCGGTAAAAACCTGCTGGAGGTGCTCCTGCTCTGGCAGGGGGTTGGTCTGGATGATCTCCAGAGGGCCCTTCCAACCCTGACCAGTCTGGGATTCTGTAATCCTGCACACAGCAACCACTCTTCCTGGCCCAGAGACCCGCTGCCGCTGCAGCCACAGGGCTGGTGCTTCCTTCTCTGCTCCCACAGCAGCTGGCAGAGCTTGGCAGCGGAGCCCCGGGCTGCAGCATCGGCGGCTGATCGCGAGGTCTGGGTTCCCTCCTGAGCTGGGTTGAGGCACGTTACTGCGCTTTTGTCCTTTAGCTTAAATTAGAAGCCATCACCTTTCTTCCTTCTCAAAATGTTAAATTTCACCAAGCGGACCTTTACAGATCTGTGGATATGTTGTTACCACTATTCTACTAGAAGTGGATTATTTTTTTTCCAGCCTGGGTTATTGCTGCTGCCACAGCCTGCACAGTGAGTATCCCGATTCCAGTGTCCCTGCCTGGAGCAAGGCTGTAAGCAAAGGCAGGGACGGGGGCAGCTGCTGCTCTGAGTGCTTTAATCGCATCCTCCTGCGCCAGCAGGTGCCTTCGGCTGTTGGGCTGCAGCTCCTTCAGTCAGGCATTGCAAATGCTTCTGCAGAAAACCTTGCAACAGATTGTTTTCGTTACAGTCGCAATAGCGTTCCATTGTAACGGCAGGAGGGAGGTTGGCTAAGGCATCGCTTACAGGAGTAGATCATAAAGTTATCAGAGTCCGGTTACTTATTTTTCTGCTTTTCAGAGCACCAAATCTCTTTGAGATGTGCGGCTGCGTAGACAGTTATCTTTATGAAGCAGCAAAGGGTGCAAAATAAATAAAATAACCTTTTGACAAAAGAGAATGGTTTTTGCATGAACAATCATCACTGAAACTTCTTCAGCTTTTTCACAGGCTGAAGCCCCTGGGCTGCTAAAAATGCGTATGACATCATAGAGGCTTTAAGGTAAGCGTGAGCTTACTTACTCTTGACCGGGGACAGGGAAGGCCACGGGCCCTGCTGCATCGCCCTTTCTCACACAGCAGCAGGCTCAGGCAGCTCGTCCCTCTTTTAGCCTGAACGGTGGTGTGGCACCAGACCAAGGGCAATGCCTGCCTGGAGAGGAGCATACTGCTGAGCTATACATACTTCCAATATACATTATTGTATACCTTCCATACATATTTGGCCCTAGAACAGCTGTAAAACCAGTTTCTAATCCTGCGGAGTTGATGACTGCAGCTCTGCGACAGCCAGGGCCGTGTTTCAGAGCTGCCTGATGCAGGGAGACGCCCGCCCTGCCGTCAGCCCGGGCAGGGACAAGTCACCCCTCAAGCACCACACTGGTCACCACAGGAACCAGCTGAATGATACTGGGTAAGAGAGACTGTTTTGCACAGAAATATCACTTAACAGATAAAGCTAGTTATCATTAAAGGTTTAATTACATAATTTTTTTATGTCAAGTCAAATTCGAGGAAAAAAAACATACACTAAGCGTGAGCTTTAACCTGGCTCTTGCAGCATGAGACCCAGAGCCATTGGTGGCAGTGTACCACCGCGCTGATGTCCAAAGCAGTCAATCCCAGAGTGAGAAATCAAAGCTCTGTGCGGTTTCTACGCAGTGGAAGTTGTGTACGAGAGGAGTTAGCACAGAGCTGAGCTAAACTGACTGAGCATTTCAGTTAGTCACATTTACGGCCATCAGAACATCACAGGGTTATAGTTCTCCTTAAAAAACAAAATCAATCAGCAAAGCAACCTTCTTTCAAAAATTTATTAATTTGAACCCTGCTGTAGGCAAACATTACATCTCCTAAAACTTACAGTTAACTCCAAACTTTGTGATGTAGGAAGAGATACTGCAAGTTCCAAAAAGTTCACAACCAGCTGAGTGAGGATGCTGCCCACTGCTTGATGTCTGTCGGGCAGTTGGGATACGCCTGCAAAGCATCCATGATTTGGTTATTGTCCAACAGCAGTCTCATTAAGAGGTACTCTCTCTGCACACGTACAGACGGTCTCTCTATGGGTTTTACTAACTCCAGTTGTAGTAAATGTTCAAATGCCTAAAAACAAAAGAAAAAAAAAAGAGGAAATAGAAGATGATAACATCATTCCGGGCTGTACCACTCATTCTGAATGACCTATGAGACGCTGTGACAGGCTGAGAGAGTTGGGGTTGTTCAGCCTGGAGAAGAAAAGGCTGCGGGGACACCTTATAGCTCCTTCCAGTATCTGAGGGGCCTGCAGACAAGCTGGAGAGGGACTTTTTACGAGGGCATGGGGTGATAGGAAGAGGGGAAATGGCTCCAAACTGGAAGAGGGGAGATTTAGGTGAGATATGAGGAAGAAGCTCTTTCCTGTGCGGGCGGTGAGCCCCTGGGGCAGGTTGCCCCGAGAAGCTGTGGCTGCCCCATCCCTGGAGGTGTTCGAGGCCAGGTTGGATGGGGCTTGGAGCAACCTGGGCTGGTGGGAGGTGGCCCTGCCCAGGGCAGGGGGTGGGACTGGATGGTCTTCAAGGTCCCTTCCAACCCAAACCATTCTATTGTTCCATGATCTCAGCAGGCAGACATGAAATCCCAGCTCTGCTTTACTTTACAGCCTTTTGCACGGACAGCAAAGCACACCAACCGGAGCCATGAGCTGCAGCAGAATGCACTTCTCTTATTAAAGAAATAGTATTTGCAACGTGATATACGTGCAACTGACTGGGAATGACTGTGTCACTCAGGGATACAAACTGGAATAGTCTATTAGAAGTGCCGAGACAGCATTACATCACCTCCAGTTTAAGTGCAATTGAATAGTGTTGAATCAGAAGCCAAGGCTGCTCAGCTCACGCGTTGCAAGACTGGAGGACAACTTAGACTACCGAATTGCTGGTCCTTGGGTTAAGTCCGTGAGCTGAAAACACAGCACCTGCATGACCCCTGTTTGATGGCTACACCACAGCAGGATTATGCCTCACCACCAGAGCCTGGCAAAATGACGTTAGCTGAGTGACAGCCCAGCAGCCCCGAAGGCCAAACGAGAACAGGTTTGTAACCAAAAGACTATTTTTCAATTTGCACTTCAGGCTGTAGTTGGTTGAGGCAAATGCAGCCCTATTTAGGCTATCATGCCATGTACCTGTCAGACCTACTGGGACTTGGATTAAGAAAAGCAGATTTTCAATGTGTTAAGATTAATTTAAATTTTGGAGACATCACTTCTAAACAGCAGAAGTGAATGAGCAAGCTGAAGATACCTACACACAGACACAAATCTCTCTTTTTGGAAGCCATTTCTGATACTGTCAGTCTTGCCGAACCCCAGTCCTAAATCAGTTACGCTTACTTGAGAGAGAGAGAGTCCTCACCCTGGGACTAAACTCCTCCAAGTGTGACTGGTGACCAGCTTAGCCCAGCTGTGAGCTCCCCACCCCAGGGAAGGCGGGGGGGTGGGTGCCCAAAATCCCGGCCTTGGGTGCCTGTTCCACCAAGGGGAGGCGGGGGGGGGTGTTCTCACTGCCCTGAAGCACCCACTCGCTGTTCGACTACTCAACCCATGCACTAGAAATAAACCCAACATCTAAATACTTCACAGTAAAAAAAAAAAAAAAAAAAAAATTACATTTCAGGCTTACCTTCATGACAACTGGTTTTTCAAAGTTGTACATACAATGCGCCTTCCTTTGTATGAACTTCTGGAATTCTGACCAGTAACAGGAAAAAAAAAAAAAACGTTAGTTAGGGGAAAGTAAGTGATTTAGTGTTTGTAAAGTTCATGCATTTCTCTCACCATTGTAAACCATCTGGAAGTTAAATGGTTCTCCTTCATAGACATCATTTAAGTGTTTCATAGCTATAACTAGGCAGATTTCCAGGACAGACAAACCTAGAGGGAAAGACAAGAGCTCTAAATATTTCTCTTAAGCACATCAGAAACGCAAGCAGTTCACATACTATTTTTACCTCTCTATTTTTACATGCTGTGAGCCTCACCTGTTTGTGTTATGTATCTTCATAATGTAAAAAAACTTCCATAATTGGAGAGGCTAGATAAGACATTTGTTTTCCAGATATTTGAAGCAAGAATGTTAAGAAATGGGCTGCTTCCATCAAAAAGCGAGACATTTAAGTACAAGGAAAAAGCATCGTTGCAGATTGTATGGCATGACAACGAATTTTTAGCAGCACCAAGACAATCTCCATGCTACTGTATAGCATGTCATGAAATGAGAGTTTGAAGAGATTATTTGCTAGTCAAAGCTAAAGAAGCGATACAGGGAATTCGCTCCACCATACTAAAGAGATGCTGAGAATCACAGGGTGAGCCAAACCAAAGCCTGTAAAATCTGGAAGCCATAAAGAAGCAATGGGCTAAGGTAACGTTTCCTGGTCAGGGAAGCAATTCCTCCTCTAACTATATTCGGGCTTTGTACCATCACCAGGAGATGTTTATTTCTTCTCACTGTTTGCAGAGGTTCCAAAATGCTTGTCAGAGAAAACTTAAGCATAGTGGTCAGTACATCCCATCTGCTGAGGTTCAGAAAGGGAGAGCCCCCAGGCCACACAAAGGCTGCAGCAGCACACCGAAATACGCTCGAGGAGTCAGTACAGCACAAACAGAAGCACAGTTAAACACAGGTAAGCGCATGCCGCTATAGTTCTGAGAGTACAGAATTCAAGTACACACTCAAATTTTGTACATATGCCAGTACAAACTATTGCAGTTCTCGGAGGGTTTCTTGCAGCATCCCCCAGCTCCCGGCGCTGGCAGGAAGAGGTCAGCACCATCCCTTCCTCCGTCACTTGAACAGGCCAGAGCCACTGCCCAGAGCGATGCCTCTGCCCAGGCCACCGCTGCTTCCCCGGCGACACTGCAGTACCGCACCAGCTGCCTGCGACGGACAGCCCGGAGCCTGCATCGCAGCAGCGCGCTGCCCGAGCTCCCCGCCTAGTAGGATTTATATCAACTATTCTGTAATTCCATTTCTGGTTCATTCAGCATGGTTACATCCGCACACATGTATGAACGCAAATTAGCAGGGAGCAGACTCCACGGACAGATGGATTCCCCGTGCAGCTCATACCAACGGGGCACACAGCACTATACAGAGCGATTTCAGGGAGGGACTTGACACATTCCATACTCCTAAGAAACATTTGGGGGGAAAATGCTGAGCTTTACCATGTACAATATTTGCTTTTGAGTCCATTCTGATCTGCTTGCTTGCTTCATGAAGATCTGATGCAGTGATAAGCGGGTGACGCACAGTAACGTTACTTACAGCAAGCATCTAAAAATAAAGCAGAAGACATTTTTCATTTACTTACTGATTACCAGACATACTTTCTACTTGGAGATGGAATGCAGAAGAACACATTTCCCCTGGAGTCACCTACTGGAAACATTAATGAACTAACCCTACACACAGTAGGCCCACACTGAAACCCTTGTAAATAGCTGGTAGCTACAACTACATTTTGCCAGGAAGGTTTTCCAGGCTTAAAACTTTAAAGCCTCCTCACCAGAGGAGATAAACACTCATTAACTTGTTTATATTAATTTCAATGGATTAGCATACTTCAGTGATTGCTGTGAGAATGACTTACAACTATTTTAAACATATCTTTGTGCGCAGAGCTACAGCGCGCTCACGTCACTGTAAGTGCTAAGAAAGTGTCTGAAGGCGCCTCTCAGTTTACAGAATACGAGTCACCCCTCCAGAACATTGGCTAAAGTCTCACCTAGTTGCAATCTGAACCTTTAACAATCTTCAACTACCTGTCACAGGCAGCGAGTCTTGAACAAGCATAAGTTAATAAATACATAGTTAACTGACCTCCTCCGACACCACTCTTGCAAAGCTATTGATTATCCACAAGCCTTTACACAGCAGCAGGCACGCTGCAGCGACCTTCACTTGCTCTTTGCGGCTATAAGTATCTGCCTTGTAGATACCTTGCAATTTAATATTAATCAACAGAAAAAATGGCTTTTAGTGACTACCTCTGACTTCTGCAGGTCTGTGTGATGAAAAACTATTTATTTCATCCGTTTAATTGAGGGCTTTCTCTGAGAACATCCAACGCTATCTACCACCAGTCATTTCCGGTCCTCTTTCTCTCCTTATAGACATCAATCGAGCAGCCTCAAAAAGCTGCACGATCATTCAGACTTCCAAAGGTATGGGATGAGGTTTTATACTATAAAGGCCAAAGGGAATTTGGATAGGGAAGGGGAGGGGTGAAGAAACAGACAAGCAGAGGGTTCACAGGCAGACAAGCAGCTGATTGCAAAGTCAACCACACGAGAGAAACCACGGGGAAACTGCATTTACCGACAGCAAAACTATATTTTACCAGCTGAGTTATGAGCTATCTAGTTCCACTTATGTAAAAACTTACTTATTTTACTTTGCTAAAAAAACATAACTTGTTCAATTCTTCCAAGCTTTTCAAAGTTTCGCACAATGCCATTGAGGGTACTGCAACATGAAACAGACACTCAGTTTCCAGTGAAAACCCATGTGTTTTAATATTTAAATTACATTTAGTGCTCCCCATCTGACAGTGCAAAGTGAGGGGGAGCACTGAATGTAATTTAAAAATAGCTGGTCATTAAAATCAAGTCCTTGCTACCAAAAACCCAGTAATTACAAGACTAGCTCCAATCTCACTGCCCATCACAAAGCTTCTTGCGCCAGCTCAAATGGCAGACTCCCACAGATTTTCAAAACTATGGAAAAATTCATTCTGCAGGGAAATTAATCCACCCTTCAGCTAATAAAAAAGAATTACAGAAGTGCTACAATCTGTATTATGTACTTTTATGAGCAAGATGACTTCACAGAGTGAAAAAGCCCCTTTTCTAAAGGAAAAATTCCGAACATGCTGCAGAAAACAATTCCGCACTTCCGCCTGGCACACGTTGGAGCTATTCAGATAGGCACCACCTCTCTTTCTGGCATTCGTACATGCCACAGAGACCAAACTGGGCGCCGCTAAACTAGAAGTAATCCTGTAACAAACTCAAGTCAACAGAGAACTACCAAAAAGAGGACTCTGAACATGCTGTGTGTTTCAGAACTAGAACAGGAAGTCTGTGATCTAGTTTTCAGAGTGGCTATAAACTCAGCGTTGGGAAAAGCTGTCAGCAAAAAAGAGTCCAAGAACAGCCCACCACAGAGCTGAAGGTTAAAATCTGAATACTTGCACAACACAAGATATGCAGGTATGTTTAGTGGGCTTTTCACACTGACAGAAGCACACAGATATTTTAAGATGGTTAAATAAGCGTTACTTATCTTCTCTAATGGACATTATTACATTCACATTAACTGTGTTAAAAAACAGGAGTGAGGGAGGCAGATTTTAAAAAAAAAAAAAAAAAACAAACAAGAAAAAAAGACCTGACCACACATTAAGCTTTAGCTCATTTGTTGTGATAGGAGGAAGTTCACTGACAGCATTACCTCCTACTTACTGAACACAGAAGTCTTCTCTCAGAGTTAACAGGGAGGCAGCAGTCTGATTTTTCTCCACGCAGTGTGGAGGCCTTCCTTCTCTCCCCTAAGATAACTGGGAAAGGTTGAAGCTAACAGGTAAAATTCTGAAAGCTTCCTTGGGCCATTGATGCCAATTAACTTGTGTCTCAGTATTTCTAGGGATTAGTAGCCTCAAGCTTCCAGCACCTCAAGATTTAAAAGATTAAGATCGCATTTCCTGGACTAGCGTCACAGTAACAGACAAATTCAGGACAGCATCTGGGCTACCTGAATTGCTCCATATGTGAAACCAGCTCTGGAAAACAAAGCGGTGCCTAATCATACAGTTCATAATGTGGTTTTATCTGATACTCTGCATAAGAAGAAATTGGAAGTGATAAAAGAAAACAAAAGCATTTCCTCCGCATGAATAACAAGACTGTAGATACGTGGGAACTCTCTCACTGAAGAGGTATCCAGGAGCAACTAGTCCATAAGTGCAACTCTTCTGTGCTCAGGAGGATCATAGCAAGAACAACTACAATTTAGTTTAGGAAGAAGAAGGAGCGGAAAGAGGGATGAAAACAACAAATATTTTAGCTCTAAGAGACGGTTATTCCAAGTACAGCACCCTGTGCTTTTATGTCGAAAGTGCACACACCTACACAGAGAGCTATTTGAGAGCTAAAGAAACAGGCCAGGAACAGAGACAAATCCTAACAGCGTCCAGAGCAGGACAAAGCGGAGAGTGGAAGATGATGCAAGAATACACTAAGAGACCATAGTAAAAAAATGGCACCAAAATGTATTGATCTTTGAAGACGACAGACACTGATGAAGAGAAGCAGGTTTAGTACAGCGACAGATTTAGTGAAAGAGCAGGAAT
>NW_009648640.1:547219-563486 GCF_000708025.1 Charadrius vociferus
GGAATGGAGTAATATTTGGCTGCAACAACAGACTTTAAGGTAGAAAAAGTAGGTTTTAGTACAAGCCATTTTCAGGATTCTGCAGCAACCAAAAAGAATCTCAGAAAGGAAAGAATATTTTGAAAGTATTTCACCTACAGTTTTGCTTTATAAATGCAAAGTCTTGGCAAAAGTTATTTCAAATACCAAAACCCCATCACCATTTTAATTAAACAGTACACCCTCACAACGTAACTGCTACAGAAATTGGAACTACTCAAATTCATTCATAAAGCATGGACTGCTAAAGCACGCAAGAAACCAGTACTGTCCAAAGCCCGCTGAATAAAAAGAAGTTTCAAGTAAAGCTCAGATCACTGGCTTGAAAAACACAAGCGTTGTTTCCAGATTACCGTAAATCAAGAAGATATTATATACATATCCAAATACATACCAACAGCAAATGAAGTGAGCGCAGATCTTTGGTGTAGTGAAAAAGGTTCTGCAGCGTGTCTTTCACAGTTTTATCCTCTGAGAGATGCTAAAAAAAGTTTAAGTGATATTTTAGTCATCTCAGCAAATCATTTCAGACTCACCTAAAAAAATACCAGTTAGCTAACTTTCAGAAAGAGCTCAGCTTACGCTTGACAATACAATTCTTTGTGTCTTGCCTTAACTTTCTGGTCTTTTTTTTGACACTTATCTCCAGACTTCAATAAGCAAAGATTCTCTATCATAGTTTGATTTATTCTATCTCAAACTCAAATAGTGGAAGGAAATAACTAGTCTTAGGTAAAGGCTTTACACTTACAAACTGGTCTCACTTTAGAAGTTTTACTAAAACCAAGTACAAATATCTTTAAATACCTGAACATTACTATTCCATTTTTGTGCAAAAGACTCATCAGGAAATTCAGAAGGAAGAGACAGCTGTTCCTTGAATATCCTAATGTATTGTTTAAAATCAAAGGAATTCATCAAATATATCTGTCGGTGAGAGAACCTTGATTTTACTCTCTTCTCTAAGAGCTCCAGGATATCCTTGTAAAAAAAAAAAAAAAAAGGAAAAATAGCAATTTAAAAAAGCAGATACATTTAGTGCATTCTTTGCTACAATAAAAACTACAAGAGAAAACACCAAAGTAAATCATGTTAAACAACCCAATTATTAAATTCTCATGCTTAAAGTGTTCTAACAAGACCTTTGCTAATTATTATAATTGATGCGCCTTGAAACGCCTAACAACTAGCCATTTACCCAAATCATGTGATACACTACATCATACAGGATAATTAGTTGCTAGGATACCCAGCAAAATTTCTCCATAGATTATGTAAATATTTCAGTTACTTAAGTCTGCATTCAAGATGTTTCAGCCTATCACAGCTCTAGACAAGTTGTCTATTTAGTAGCTACGTAGGTTGGCAGCTGTCATTTCACGTGCCTTTTGTCAGACTGAAAGAATCCAGCTTAAAGAAAAAAAAAAAAACAACAAAAAACGAAACCAACCTTAAGAGCCAATACTTACCTTCTAAGATTGTCACACAGAACTAAGCAAGTCTGCCATCAAGTTGTTGGTTGAAGATAATAGAGAAAAGCTTACTTTTCTCAGAACACGTTCCATCAGAAACAAGCTGTGGGATTCACCCACCCAGAGAAACACAGCACTATTTCCCTACCCTATACTGGAACAGAACGATTGCACTCTTAGTTTCTAGGAATTTTGGGTTGGTCATTTTTTCTTGAAGGGTTTGTTGTGTGTTGATTTTAGTTTTCACTTGCACTAAAAAGACCCTTTAAGAATATGGAAATTCCTCACCGAAAAGAGAGTGATAACAGTAAACAGAGGAGCAAACTGTGCAAAATATAAAGACCCCTTTCAATTTAGAAGTCACATGTGACAGGGACCAGTGATTTTAAAAAAAATAAGCAACAGCTATCACCACAACCACGATACAGCCTCTGAAGACTCTACCTTAATTACATTCAAAAGTAGAGCAATACGGGGTTCTACATAATGGGTGATAAGGATACCAGCGTCAGGACAGTAATGAAGCAAAAGAAAAGATTGTCATTTACTAAATCAACTACTAACTATTATATTAGCTTCCAAAAATTTGCCCAGCTAAGTATCACTGAAACCAAATCAACCCCAGATTCAGGCTTTGATGAAAGATTTTAATTCTTCTTCTTCTTGTCATAACCTGGTTATCTTCATCACCAATCCAGTTTATTGAAAAAAAAAACAGTAAAATTTTTTATGAAGTATTAGTTTCCATGCTGTTAGAAAGTAATTATTTCAAAGTATACACATAATCTGTCCACAGTTCCCTACGTCATTGTAAAAATCCGAGCAACTTCAACGTGAATCCTAAATCCATTTTGAACTTGCTAATTTTATAGAAAAAGTGAAGTGTTTGCATCAAAAAAAAAAAATTCCTTGTCCTCAGAACAATGATTTAAACACTGTAGGTTAATACAAGTCTGTTCTTACCAACCGCTGACCAAGAAACTGAAATGCCCAGAAGCCCCTCCAAAGAGTGAACAACAGTATAATATAAAACAGCCACATGGATAAACGTGGCTCTTCTGTGGTAATACAGGACAACAGCCTTCTGCCTCCTTAGAAATGTAAACCTGCTCCTCTAGCAGTAAAACTTAAGGCTTTGCAGTTTTTGGTCATTTAAGTTTGCTCTCAGCACAAATTATTATTATCCCCCCACCCCCCTTCCCAATTCAAAACTCAGAAAAATCGATAGTTGAGAAAAGTCTCTTAGTAAATTAAGGAAGTTCAAGGAGAGAAGAGAAAACATTCCAACTAAGACAGAAGTCTCTTTAAAACTGCTGAAAACTTTGAATGAGAAAGCACAGTTTCTTACCTGTCTACATGTAAGTCCAATAACTGTTACCGGAGTCTGTGCTGACTGGGATATGTCAAAGAGGTTATACAGCAACGTCTGATTCTTGTGATGAACAAACAAGTCAAATTCATCCAGTATAAACAAGACTGGACAACTGCTAGTTCGATCTCCTGAGGCAGCAATTTCAAAAGTTAGTAACATCATCATCGGACTTCCATCTCCATAGCTTTCACATTTTACGTATTCTCTTTTAGCTTTTCACTAAGCCCTCCTTTCACATGTGCACGGGTACAACAGTAAAAACAAAAATACACTGAAGAATAGGTAAGGTTTTGTAGTATTCTGCCAAGCATCATTTTTGGTTGCAAGGGAAGACAGACTTCTCTATCAAATTTAAAAAAAAAAATAAACACTATTTTTAATAGCTTCAATCTCGATAAAAGAATCTGTCCTTTATAGCTGACCATCACATGCAAGTCTTTATGGCATCAGTTATGTTACATATATATTTGTTTAATATCACGTATTTTTTACATTATTTTGTAATTTTTGATACATTCTTGGGCTAGATTTCTTCATACCACTTGTACAAGTAGATGCACCTATATGCTAACTTTTCATTCAAGTGACAAACACACACACACAGTTTCAGAACAGGGGCTACTAGTGTTTACCTTTCCTTAAAGCCTCAAGTAGGAACACCAGATTTTCAGCAAAACTGCCCTACATGGAGGGGGAAAAAAAAGTTTATAAGAGATTTTCAATGTCATTCTGAGACTTGCATAACTACATCTAGTCCAGGCATGTAATGAAGTCCATTTCCTTCTAAACCCCTCCTTTCAAAACCAGTGCATATTTGAAAATTTACATTGTCACTCCACGCTGTATAATCATAACCTCTTCAGGACAACAAAACTGATAGTTAACTCTACATTGATGCATTTATTTCCAGTCTGAAAACCTCAAACTAATTGCCTCAGACAGGCAAAAATTAGTGATTGGAAGAAGGCCTACAATAAGTTAAACTTACAAGTAGGTTTATCTTTCCTTAAAGGCTATTGCAAACTCATTTTCCATCTACACACATGCAAAAACTGCCACCTAACGTGTTCCACTGAGAATGATCAGTAAGCCCTTTTTTTAATTGGCAACCTTATTAGATAGGCAAAAGCATCAAACATTCATGACAGAAAACAATGAACTGCTATGACCATCCTGCTTCAGTTACACACACATTCACACACTCTGAAGCACACAAGTTGCAAGATGGGAAATACCTATAACTGAAGACCACAAGCCATATCAAAGAGGGCAAAAAAGCCAACTTAACTCTCTAAAGGTGAGCTGCAGAAGCAAAGAAAGGCAAAGTTTCTATGGACAGAAGTAAGGACATTCTATGCAAGTCAGTATGTTTCCATGCCCATGTGCAACCGAAGGGGTTAGATGGCTGAGAGTTTAAAGCAGTACTCCACAATAACTTAATGGGGAAAATTATACAGAAATTAAGCATATTTAAGATCAGTTTTGCCTCCAGCATTTTTGGTAGTGGAACTGTGGACGTTGAAAGGTTGTTCTAGTTCTCTGTTGAAAAGACAACTCGTTCAAACGGCTATGCTGAAATTAAATACTTCTATTTCCTTTTATTACTGCAGCTGTATTTGGGAAAAATTTTAGCTCACTACCAGAAAGGGTTTTCCATTCTCTGTATCTAAAAATCATTTGGAATAAGTAAGAAACCAAAGCACAGCCTAAGAAGCATTTCTAAAAGATAATAAAGCCTAACAACTACAATCTACACTTCATCTTGTATTCCACACTGCCTCTAACCTAGTTCTCTGGTTTCTCTTCACTAATCTTTTTAGTTTTCCAAATGCAACTGATGAAAATAAATCTCATTTATTGAGATTTCACCTTTCTCCCCTTCTCATAATTCTGCTTTAGCCAATTGGATCGGTATTACCCATGACTCAACTATATAAACTCTGCCAATCTCGAAGGCCCTATCTGAGAGCAAAGGAGGACATGATGCTCAAAAGGACCTTCTGTCGTACCAGAAGATGGCCCTTCAACAACACTCACTGAATAACAGGCAACAACCAGGGCAGCTCAGATCACTAGCCCAAGTTATTTCACATTCAAATGAGTGAAATTTAGTCTGAAGCACTTCAGTTACTCTCTTTATTACTGACTTTAGTACAAATGTAAATAACTTTCTTATCTTTGGGAAAAGGTCAATACAAGCAAATATTTTAATAGAAATTCTAGGCAAAATGAGAGCTCTAGGAAGCCAGGATAGATTTCCCCATGGTTGCATATTTACTAAAGATACTGCTTTTTGGCTTGTTAACTTGCTTACTCTTTGTCTTGAAATGTTAAAGCCAGTGTTTCCAAAATACCCTACCCCTCTAAAAAAAAAACAAACAACCTCTTCAGAATGCCTGATGTGCGTTTCATTTAGAGGCTTGAAGTAAATGTTAAAAGACTCTTCCCATTCTTCCTCCTTCTCCAAGTCACAGCTGATGTTTTTTGAAAAAGCATCAGGATGCGTTAATATCGCTCACCTAGCAAAATGTAACCTTCAGCACTTGCGTAGAGAAGTATTTGTTGGCATGCTTGAAGTGTTTGTAAACCAGGGTCTTCACAGGTAAATGCTGCCACAGTTCACTCCTGCCGTTATTAAATACTTTAAAAGAAAATGCTTTGAGAAGACTGAGCTAATAAGCTAATAATTTTGCTAATAAACTCTTAAAGTCCATTCAGTCTCAACAAGCTGCATCCTATAAAGCTAGTTTTCCAGACAAGGATTTTTGGGAGAGATAAGCAAAGAGTATAATAAAGTTGATACTTACAAAAACTTTATCCCCAACCACATTTTCCAGGTGCAACTGTCTGGTGATCTCTTTCAGGGCCACCTTATCATTAGTCTGCAGAAGCCCTGAAAGAGGATGATTTTTCATGAAGAACTGGCAGTTGTCCTTCACTCCAAGAGGCCATATCTACAGTCACTAGAAACTTACCCAGAAGCTTCTCTCCATTTCCAGCCTTTTCAAAAAATAATACTAGACAGTAATTTCCCTTATGTATTAAGTTACTTAAAGCAATTCATTCACAACTGAACTGATTTTTAACATTCTCAAAAGTCATTAGAAGCAAACAAGTTCTCTTTATACAGAGAGATACATTTAGGACCTCACAGAAAATGTGTCCATAATCAGGGCTAGATAAGAACTGCCGAAACAAAAATTTTTGTTCAGTATATACAATATGTAACAACTGAATATAACGTAACACCTGAATAATGCTGTATTACTTGCCATTAAGATGAACTTCCAAGAGGTTCTCTCGAACTTGTTTCATTTCCGTGAGCTCTTTCAAGACATGATTTAATAACTGGGAAAAAAATATATAATTTCTTTACAAGAAAATTAATGTATTAACAGTAAAAAAGGTGTACAAATGGATTTATCAGATAGGAAACTATGTGCAGTTTCATTAGGTAACACTGTTTTTGAGTATTTTCAAGACTAAAGTACTAAAATGACAACTTCGCATTCACTATGACTGTAGCGATTACATTTGTTCATTCTGCTGAATTATTAGGGAAGGAAATACAAAAATAACTCCAGTATTTTAGTCACTAATTTTTTGGGGTAATACCTAGGGCTTTTGCCTTAATCAAAAAAAGCTTTAAAAGTTTGAGATGTGACAGAATTTGTCTCTTGAGTTGGTATAGTATTCAGCTTCATTAGATGCTATAGAACAGAAATCTTCTCTTGAAGTTAGGAAGCATGAGACAATTAAATTGCATGTAATTACATCAACTACTGCTTATACAACTTACGGATCCCAAATTTACAGTCCATCAAGAAATTGTTCTTAGTAAAAGTCATAAGTAATGTGTATTAAAATACATGTAAGTAGATGAAATGATAACTTTTTGTTCACTTGCTATTTTGCTTTTGCTTCCACAGCTGAGAATGTGCAGCTCTATGTGTCTGTATACATACATCTACGCTCGTATACACACATACATACAATTTTCTTGTCTCCAGCAGTCCTTTTTTGAGAACTAAAATCTTTCACTTGATGTAGAATAAGAAAATCATTAATTCCTCATGATTTGCTTATTTAAATCCTGGCAGGAAGGATCACAAATTTTCATTCTTAACTATCATTATGTAAAAGGTTTGGAAGAAAATTTAACCTTTAATTAAATAGTAAAAATAGTTTGAGTTTTGGTGACAGAAGTAGGTAACCATACTGACTGTTTTTGAAATGTAAAACAAGAAAGCTATCAACAAATTGGCAGAATGATTGTTGTCAACTGTATCACGGATATGTTTACCACCTATTAATTTATTTCCATTCAACTGTATTTAAGAGGTTGAAGGCCACTTGCTTTAGCACTTGGGAAGACTTCCGAAGTAATTTGTGTCATTTTTCAGTCTCTAGTACTTTTCACTGTAACAGCGAACCTATTTATCACATTATATACTCATGTAAACATAAAAGACTTAAGTGTTTGCATAATATTAAAGTATGTAACACTTAAGTTAGCCGTCCCTCTTTCACATGCCTCAACTAAAAGGAGTTCCTTTAAAATACAAAACCTACACTTGTTATGAACTACCAACTACTACTATAAAATTACCACACAATATTCTACTTCCTAGCAATTTAGATAACAATATTCTCTGACGTGTTAAGAACAGGATTAAGGTACCTTATTCTCTACTTATAAACAGCTATGTAGATATCCATCACTTAGTCTACTTCTTTTCCAGTTTTTGGATGCCTTTTCAGTCATTTTTACAGCAGAGGCCCAACAGTAGGAGCAGGTTAACTTTTAAAGAGTAAGTAAAACATGGCTTTAATTGCAAAGATTAACTCCTCTGTGGCAAGAACCATCGCAGAATTGTAATAGCAGAAACACTGAAAGGCGGCAGAATCTATGATGTAGTCAGATCACCCAACAACAAATGCAACTTGTTTCTGATAAAATTATTTCCATTTTACATGTTTTGGGTACCTGTAGCATGTCACGAAATCTGATGAAGACATGCAAAGTATTCCAAAACCATGGACACTCCTGCAAGTCATTGTGAGGATGGACAGGTACATGTTTTTGTCAGCTGCACATGAAGCTACTATATTTTACAAATTCACTGGAAACTCCATATTTGAGAAGTTTCAGAAGACTGTTAGGAAACCAATTTCTTTACATTGTTACTCAGCAGAATTAGCTCACAAGAAGTCCTAGAATCTTTTGCAATTCTACGTAAACAGTAAGCAATTTTCTCTTCAAAAACAGGCAGAGATGAAAATTTAGCTCCAAAAGCTCCCAGGGCTTCGGTGAGGTTATCTACCTCATGCTTAACTTGACCTTGTATAAACTTTTAACACATGTTTATACCGCAGTCTTTCCTGATCCTCGGGGTCCAATAATGAGGGCAGAATTGCTTTCTCCGTGAACTGTAGTTCGTTTCAGCAGTTCCAGCAGATGTCTGTGTTGACAACAGCAATAGGTTAAAAACTTCAAACCAGACAACATTCACTGAAACTATGAAAAATTCAAAGAATCTTTAGAACATAAGAGAAAACTTGATACATTTCAACTTGGTCTCAGAGCCACCACTCAGGGCATGCAAAATGTAATGCAATAAAGTACAAAAGGCTGAGTGATCACATCTCTTAAAATATTTTAAAATATTAAAACATGCAGAAGTCAGGAGTATCACTAATTCATAAAGTTCTATAATTCTCCACCATGAAAGGACAGACTTCAATAATTATTTCTTTCTTAACAACAACAACAACAAAAAAAAAAAGATTGCTTTCTGTGATACCGCTATAGCTCATGAAAAAGGAAGACTGGCAAACATATTGAAGAAAGACCTCGACATCAGTAAAAAAATTAATAATCTAGTGGAATATATTCATTTTGACAACATTCTTAAAACTGATTACATGCTAAATTTAAGCATCCAAAGCTTGTGAACAGTAACAGCAACACCAAACCTCAAGTTCATATTCTATTCCCATCCAAAAGAAGGATCAAAGAATAACTCTAAATTATCTCCAGATAGACTTATCACCTAGGCCCACATTTAAAGTACTTACAAGAACTACCAACGCTTCCAATTCCAAAATGTTTACAAATGCATACATTTAATATGCTTTATTTTTACTTAGAATATTGACATCATGCAATTGCTTCTAAATGAGTAATAGAGTCCACATGGAACAGATGCAGCAATTCATGTGTTTTCATTCACTATTTGAGAGCTAACTAAAGCCAAGAGCCCTGATAAACCTTGAGAAGGAAAAACTAGGAGTTGGGAAGTTGTTTGTGTTTTCTCTCCAGTATAATTCATCAACAGCAGCATATTAAGTAGAAGCCAATCTATAAACTGTTTTTCAGAATTCCAGTGCAAAAAGGGGAGGCTGGTTTTGTAGAATACTAACATCACAGACATACATTTTCTCACGACAATAAACGTGCCTATGTGAGCTCTGCATGTATATTACACTACACTTTTTTAATAACACAAATTATATTTTCCTTCCTGTAAAGGAAAGGAAACTAATGCTCACATCAGGTGATTCAACTTGCACAAAGTTACTATTGGAAAAATTGATTGTTTAAAACAAGTTCTTCAGGCACGTTTGTTATTTTCAGAATTTGACCCGCGTTTGTAAAAAGATTAATATTAGGATAGTATTATTGTCACAATAGGTCCCTTCTTCCTAACTTTAACCTCCGCATCTGGACGACCCCAAGAAGAAGGTCTGTTTTAAATATGGGTCTCTACTCCAGGAAACATGATGTTGGCATCCAAGGTTTAAGATCTGCTTTTAACACAGCTTGAAAATAAACAGGAGAAAATCTGAGCTGGAGCGCAGGGAGCTCTGCCTGGGGATGGAAAAGGAGCTGACCGAGAGCTTTTGAGTCAAGATTAAAGGGAGGGCAGGGACAGAGGATGCTACAGTAGGGGTCTGCTACAGAACATCTGACCAGGAAGACCGAGTGGATGAGGTCCTCTCTAGACAGATAGGAGAAGCCTCATGTTCACAACCCCTGGTCCTCATGGGGGACTTCAACCACCCTGGTATCTGTTGGAGGGACAACACAGCAGGGTATAAGCAATCCAGGAGGTTCCTGGAATGTATTGACAATAACTTCCTTCTCCAAGTGATAGAGGAACCAATGAGGAGAGGTGCCATGCTGGACCTTGGTCTCACAAACAAGGAATAGCTAGTGGGGAATGTCACGCTCAAGGGCAGCCTTGGCTGCAGCGACCATGACTTGGTGGAGTTTGAGAACCTTAGGGCGGTGAAGAGGGTGCACAGTAAGCTTGGACTTAAGGAGAGCAGACTTTGACCTCTTCAGGGATCTACTTGGTGGAGTACCATGGAATAAAACCCTGGAGGGAAGAAGGACCCAAGAAAGCTGGCTAATATTCAAGGACCACCTCCTCCAAGCTCAGAAGCAATGCATCATGACAAAGAAGTCAGGCAAAAACACCAGGAGGCATGCATGGATGAACAAGGAGCTCCTGGACAATCTCAAACAGAAAAAGGAAGCCTTCAGAGGGTGGAACCAAAAACAGGTAGCCTGGGAGGAATATAGAGAAATTGCTTGAGCTGCCAGGGATCAGGTTAGGAAAACTAAAGCCCAGATAGAATTAAATATGGTCAGGGGCTTCAAGGGCAACAAGAAAGCCTTCTATAGGTATATCGGTAAAAAAAGGAAGACTAGGGAAAATGTGGGCCCTCTCCAGAAGGAAATGGGAAACCTGCTTACCCAGGATTGGGAAAAGGCTGAGGTACTCAATGACTTCTTTGCCTTAGTCTTCACTGGGAAAGGCTCTAGCCACAGCACCCAAGTTGCAGAAGGCAAAGGCAGGGACTGGGAAAATGAGTTACCACCCACTGTAGGAGATGACCAGGTTCAAGACCAGCTGAGGAACCAAAGATGCACAAGTCTATGGGACCGGATGAGATGCATCCATGGGTCCTAACAGAACTGGTGGATGAAGTTGTCAAGCCACTATCCATCATATTTGAGAAGTCATGGCAGTCTGGTGAAGTTCCCACTGACTGGAAAAAGGGAACCATAACCCCCATTTTCAAAAACGGTAAAAAAAGAAGACCCAGAGAACTATAGACCAGTCAGCCTCAACTCTGTGCCTGGCAAGATCATGGAGAAAATCCTCCTGGAAACTCTGCTAAGGCACATGGAAAACAAGGCGGTGGTTGGTAGCAGCCAACATGGCTTCACTAAGGGCAAATCGTGCCTGACAAATTTGGTGGCCTTCTACAATGGCGTTACAGCATTGATGGGTAAGGGGAGAGCAACAGGTGTCATCTACCTGGACTTGGGCAAAGCATTTGACACTGTTCCACACGACTCCGTGGTCTCTAAATTGGAGAGGCATGGATATGACCAATGGACCACTTGGTGGATAAGGAACTGGCTGGACGGTTGCACTCAGAGTTGTGGTCAACAGCTCCACATCCAAGCGGCGAGCAGTGACAAGTGGTGTTCCTCAGGGGTCGATACTGGGACGAGCACTGTTTAACATCTTTGTTGGTGACATGAACAGTGAGATTAAGTGCAGCTGAGCAAGTTTGCCAATGACACCAAGCTGCATGGAGCAGTCAACATGCTGGAGGGAAGGGATGCCATCCAGAGGGACCTGGACAGGCTGGAGAAGCGGGCCTGGGCAAAGCTCATGAAATTCAACGAGGCCAAGTGCAAGGTCCTACATCTGGGTTGGGGCAATCCCATGCACAAATCCAGGCTGAGAGGGGAATGGATCAAGAGCAGCCCTGAGGAGAGGGACCTGGGGGTGCTGACTGATGAAAAGCTCAACACGAGCCGGCAGCGTGCACTCGGAGCCCAGAAGGCCAACTGTATCCTGCGCTGCATTAAAAGAAGTGCAGCCAGCAGGGTGAGAGAGGGTATTCTACCCCTCTGCTCCACTCTGGGGAGACCGCACCTGGAATACTGCATCCAGCTCTGGAGCCCTCAACATAAGAAGAACATGGACCTGCTGGAGCGGGTCCAGAGGAGGGCCACAAAGATGATCAGAGGGTGGGAGCACCTCTCCCATGAAGACAGGCTGAGAGAGTTGGGGTTGTTCAGCGTGGAGAAGAGAAGGCTCCAGGGAGACCTCATAGCAACTTTCCAGTATCTGAAGGGCACCTACAAGAAGGCTGGAGAGGGACTTTTTACAAGGACATGTAGTGATAGGATGAGGGGGAATGGCTTCAAACTGGAAGAGGGGAGACTGACATGAGATATTAGGAAGAAATTTTTCACTATGGTGGTGGTGAGGCACTGGAATAAATGGGCCAGGGAAGCTGAAGCTGCCCCATCCCTGGAGGTGTTCAAGGCCAGGTTGGACAGGGCTTGGACCAACCTGGTCTAGTGGGAGATATCCCTGCCCAGGGCAGGGGGGTTGGAACTCGATCTTTAAGGTCTCTTCCATCCTAAACCATTCTATGATTCTATGAAGTAAAAATAAAGATTCACAACAAGAGAATTTAACTTTTTGCTCCATCAGGTCATTAAACAGACCCTTAGAATATGCACTAAAAGAATCTCTGAGGTTTAAAAAAAAGTGTTTCAGGAATTACAGATTTGAAACAAGGACAAGAAATCCAAAATTCAGAGCCAGACAAAAGAGTAAGCAACAGTTGTATAAAAACTCTTAAAATCCGAGTCAAACAATTTTTAGAAGCATTGCATGGCAAGTCATTTAAGCCTGTATAATTTAGAAAAGCAGAGGTAGCAGAAAGTTCTGACTTCACCTGACTATTTTTCTACTGTGTTTAAAGTAGAAATTCCTTAGTATTTGAGTCTGATTACTCACTTGTACTGACGTTCAATCCCGAACAGTTTTCCAGTAGCATAACGGTGACAGAATCTTTCACGTAAAAATTTTTGCACCTGCAGATTTAACACAAGACAGAAAGAATGTTTGGTGCTTCAAACAAGAGAACGCACCAAGCACGTAACTACTGCAATAAAATAGTAAAATATGCATTGTTATGTTACAAATACTCTGTAACGTGTAACTTTTAATTACCATCAATGATGTAGGGGTCTTGAAAGTAAGAATAAAGTTGCAGTAGGCAGAATATTTAAGACTCTTTTGCAGCAGAAATGAAAAAATTCAGTTCAACAATAGCAACATGTGTCTTTGGTCCCTTCTGCTACAGTTTCTTTCATTCACCCCAAAGGGATGTTACATTTGTCACCAAAATTACATCAGTAGTTCATCTAATTCATAGTTCTAACTTATTGTGTAATATAGACAAGAAAACATTTACCAGCTGACTTAAAATAACTCAATTATTCCCCCCAAACCTTCAGGGGGTTGCAGCCGACTACCTTCAAACATTAGGAAGCATCAAATCTATAGTTTCTTTGAAGATTCAGTTCAGATACCTTGTTCCTAAAAGTTTGGAGGGAGGGGCAGGAAGTAGTATAAAATACTACTAATACATCAATACTGTATTAGTATATGATAACACTAATATATTGCTTACAAAGTATGGAATAAAGTCAGCCCAGCTTGATTACTGAAGTCCTGAAGCCCTTCAAACTGCACAGTGAATGCAGTTATTTCAGATGTATCGCTTGGGATATCTCTAGATATCTATCTGCACTGACTTCTGTTTTCCACATTAAGAACTGTTACTTCAAATTGGATCTGCAATTCCCAAACAGCCAGCCTTCAGTATCATAAAAGATTTCTTCCTGCCACTTGACTAGCAGCACACAAATTGGCTAATCCCAATTTTTAGGATTTTATAGGACTCTATACTACAACTTCTCCCTGTCCCTCATTTAACCTACCCCAAAATACCTGCATACTCCATCCTTTTATAACGCTTGGTGTCCAACTGTCAAACAATTTCAGAGATCACATTGCAAACTGTGAATGAAGTGATCTTCCTTTAAAATCACATTTGAGCACCTTGCCTTTCAGTCCAAGTGAATGACCACTTGACCTAACAACTAACTATACCATTATCGTGCACATCTGTGTCATTGCTTTTCCATTCTCTCAATCCGAGTTGGCACATCCTCCCCCTGTAATTTCCCTTTATGAAATGAATTATTTTTTAATGTAAGCTGTACTTGTCTACCTGATTTTTCAGGTATTTATTCTTCTACTAAAGTCAAATGATTTGATTTCCAGATTTATTCTGTTTTAATGAGCAATCTATCTGAACAGTCTGCATGGTCAATTAACAAGTGAAAAGGTTTTCCTCCTATAAAGGGATTTTATGGGTAAATGAAAGAAAGATACTAAAATATAAGGAATCACTGAACCAGAAGTAATTCACTGCAAGTTGTATCACAGTTTTTAAGTAGCCACTTTGAGAAACAGAAGAATAATCTTAAAAAAAAAAAAACCAACAACAACTTGAAAACCGATTTGGCAGCTGCTGTCCTGCCTAACCTAGGCGTGAAAAAGAAGTCACCTAGATTCAGATTCACCCTACAAACTGGAAGATAAAGAAACTGACTAGATAAAAGTAGATTTATGCAAATCTGTTGCCACAAATGGCTGTAAAAGCACAATATTATCCTCTACCATTTTTGTTAAGACTCCAAAGAGTAGATTGTTACTGTAACACTTGAAGCAAGCAAACATCAGGTAGGAAGCTGAAAAAAAAGACAGACTATAACTATAAAAACCATTTACAACCCTAGAAATTACATCAAGTATCTGTAAGTGCCTTTTTGACTAGTCTAGTAAAAAAACTATACAATGGTGTGGATGGCAGAGGATGGTAAAGTTTCATAACTTAAAAACAAAGTCAGCTAATGAAGATGTCACTAACCTGTGAAATGCATTCTCCATCTGCTCCGCTGCTCTCCTTTGACTTACGTTTACTCATTGCAGAAGTTTTCAACTTTAAATAAGAAAGAGAATATAAAAGTTATACTAAGTTACCGTTTTCCAAATAATTTTGTTAGTCAGAAACTCTACTTAGATGCTAGTAAACTAAACTTAGTACAGCAAACACAAGGCAGTTGCTCACGTGTACAAACTTAAATTGTAATGAGCATCGTTTCTTAATTGATAAAGATGTGGCAGTTCGCCTTACTAGTGAAATAAAAAAACCCTGAAGCATTTTTAATTCATTTCTGATTAATTAAATTGTGTTTACATACAACTTCTGAACAGCATTTGATTTAGGATGCTTTTCAATGCAATGCAAACAGTACTTAACACAACTGATATGAAAGTTTTTCTTCAAGTTTTCTTCCAAGTTTTTCTAGCAAGTTCTTAACACTGACATTCACAAGTCTCTGAATGAGATGCTACGTTCTGCTAAGACAACGCAGCCACGCACAAGCCAATCTCGCACAGAATCAGGAGCGGCACAGCTCACACATTTACACTTCAGATAAATTATAATGAACCAAGCAACCAAGATGATTGAGGGATTGGAGCATCTCCCTTATGAAGAAAGGCTGAGAGAGCTGCAACTCTTTAGCCTGGAGAAAAGAAGGCTGAGGGGAGACCTTATTACTACTTACAAATATCTAACGGGTGGGTTGAAGGAGGATGGAGCCACACTCTTCTCAGTAGTTCCCTGTGACAGGACAAGGGGCAATGGGTGCAAGCTGGAACATAGGAAGTTCCGTTCCAACGCACAAAAAAAACTTCTTTGCAGTTGGGGTGACAGAGCAGTGGCACAGGCTGCCCAGGGAGGGGGTGGAGTCCCCTTCTCTGGAGATTTTCAAAACCCGCCTGGATGCAGTCCTGAGTGATGTGCTCTGGGCAGTCCTGCTTTAGCAGGGGAGTTGGACTAGATGATCTCTAGAGGTCCCTTCCAACTCTGAAAATTCTGTGATTCTGTGAACAACCAAACCAACACTCTTCAAGTAAGTTCTACTACATCTGAACACCTTCTCATCCAACCAACCACCCAGTGAAATGTGTTAACTGCCTTTAAGGTAGGTTGAAACAATGCAGTTATGTTTCTGCAGCTAGAACAAGCTACTGGCACGTGGCAATGTGCTAAGTCACGACAATTAAGTTTTTTAAGGAACAATTGGCTATCTATGTGTCGTGGTTTCAGTTGCAATAGAGTTAATTTTTCACTAGCAGCTGGTGTAGTGCTATGTTTGGATTTGGGATGAGAAATACTTTTGATGGCGCACTGGCGGTTTTGGTTGTTGCTGAGCTCTCAAGGCCTTTTCTGCTCCTCACCCCACCCCACCAGCGAGCAAGCTGGTGGGCACAAGGAGTTGGGAGGGGACATGGCCAGGACAGCCGATGCCAACTGACCGCAGGGATGTTCCGTAGCATATGGCATTGTGCACAGCATATAAACCTGGGGAAAGAAGAAGGGGGGGGGGGGGGGGGGGTGGGAGGGGTGAGGGCTGCTTGCATAC
>NW_009648640.1:563544-563992 GCF_000708025.1 Charadrius vociferus
GCTTTACTTATTAAACTGCCTTTATCTCAACCCACGAGTTTTCTCCCTCTTACTTTCCCGACTCTCTCCTCAACCCCAGCCAGGGGGGAGTGAGCAAGCGGCTGCCTGGTCCCAGTTGCCAGCTGGGGTTAAACCACACCATGTTTATACTGGTGCAGCTTACAACAATAACCACAGCATCTCTCTAAATAAGCAGCACGAGCGAGAACCAATTCTCCTTCTTTGCGCTCACAGAAAGCCTCCAAGACTTGCTCCGCAACGATTTACGCTTATTTTACGACAGCCGTTTCCCCTCTTCTCCCAGTTTTGCTCCTTCTGTGGCAAGGCCAGCGCCGTTCAGCCCCCCCGGCACGGCGGCTCTGCCTGCAAGGGACGAGACCGGCTGAGGAAACACGCACAGACGAAGCGGCCACCCCGGGAGCAGACGCACCGGAACGCGGAGCCGGAC
>NW_009648640.1:565323-631689 GCF_000708025.1 Charadrius vociferus
GCTGAGCCCGAAAGTGTTGGTTGTGGAATCGGGTGGGTGGGATGCCGGCGGGGTGCTGGGGAGCCCTCGGGGTTCGCTCCCTCCCGGTTGGGCTCTCTGCGGCGGGTTCAGGTCGTTATTTGACTTATTGAAGCCCGGTGGTACAAAGACCCGCTGGCGAGCTGAACTTCCAGGGGTGGTCCAAGAACTGGACTTGATGTTTGTAAGATCGGGATCGGCGTTGCGCGTTTGATAGCGGTACGTGGTTATCGTTGGTGGCTGGCTATATTTGGTCGATGGTTTGCTCAAACAGACGTATGTCGTGATCTATTTTTCCATGGCCTTCTGCTGGGAAGGCCAAGTGTCTCCGTCCACGCTTACGACGGTGGTGGTTCGTTAGGTCAGGTACCGCCGGTAGGCTGATCTGACCGTTTTTCCGACTAATTACAAGGGAAGTTACGTGTCAAAAGGTCTGAAATAGATTAAAATGTAAGGGGGCAAACTAAATGCCTAACTCAAGGAAATATTGGAAGAAGCCTTCTAGAGACTTGCAGGAATCCAGAAATAAGAGTTTGGGCATTAATGTCAAGTTGAAATGAGAGTCCTCTACATAAGTAGGATGTTTATATTAAAATTGCTGTTGTCTGCTTGTTTCTGGAGCTTAATTATGTCCTCCGTAATTTTAAAAAGGCGGTTTGAGTGCTCAGTTTATTAAGCACTGTGAAGCACGCTGAACCATGAAGTAGGCCATGAGTACATATTTCAATGGGGCACCACGGTTAAATGGTGGTCAGCAGAAAGCGTGTGTCATCTCAGCCTCACGCGGGAAGGATACCCACAAGAAAAAGCTCTCCTGAAATGCTTTGGTATCTCCCGTTTCTAATTTGTACATACGTGTCTTGTGCGAAGCAGCAATTTTGTGATCAAACTGGAAAGAGTTTGAGAAAGCCGTAATTTGATGGGGTGGAAGGAATGAGAGAGAAAAGGATAGTTGGAATGATATTTAACAATATTGCGAAGAAGAATTGAAGATAGCAGCCATCACTGTAGTTCTTTCTAATAGTTTGCTGTTAGTTTTCTGTTAGCTTGTAAAAACAAGATTACTTTGGTTTTAAATGTGAAAAAAAATCAACAGCGATAATCATCATCAAAATTGGCAGATAAGTGTATAAAAACCCATTCTTCAAATGTGTGACTCTCCTTTTAGTTAGTTTACTATAGGCAAGAGATGGACAGCAAAAGACTGTCCAGGAGTAAAGGACACCGATTATTTTTTTAATTTTTTTTTTTATGACGATGCTTCCTTTCTCAACCTGAGATACCCCTCATCTACTTTCATCTGTACATGCAAACCTGTAGCGGCTTCAGGGTTACGCTCCCAATGTATGTGGAGCTGCAGGTCTGCCTGCAACTTTCATGGCCTACAGCTGATGAGATGTGTTATTTATTACAGGGATTTAATACTTTTGGGTTTTAGTGTTAAAAATAGGTATGATTTGATTTAATATGATTGGTCAGTAAAATACCCTAACAGAATTCTAAAGCTGGGCAGGGTAATTCAGGGACTTCTCTTTAAATCCTAGAGATAGAATTACTAATAAACCCTTCGATTTCCATAGGCCTCCAGCTCCTGCAGCCCAGTCTGTGCTGGGAAGACAACCACTGATTTGGGAGGATTGGGTAGAGGAGGTCCCTCTGACGGAGCCAGTGGTGGGGCTGGGATTCTGAGTTGTGTCGGAGGCAGTTCCTGCAGCGCCTGGCACAAAGGGGTCTAAGGCTAATTTGGGGCTCCTGGCTGCTGTCACAACACCCTTCTAAGAACTGAAAGAATTGACTCAACCTGTGTTAAGGAAGACTCTGCTTTATCAACAGCTATAACTAAAACTCAGTACGGTTTTGTTTTGTTTGGGATTTTGAGCCAAAATTAGTAATTATTTTCATGTATTGCAGGTTAGTGGCTTTCCATATTCTAGGTCAGAAGGATTGTTTTGAATTAACGAGGAACCCACCATGGCAAAATGTAGGCTGTGCTAGACATAAAGATGCTGTTCAGGCCAGACTTATGTTTGTCTTTAACAGTCTTTCCTTGGAGCTTGTTGTCTTACCTTTCTTTGTAGATGAATGTGTTCGTTTCTATTTAGACTAGGTAGGCGGATGTTTGAAGAGAATCTTTATGATGCAATACTTTCAGTAATTTAACTTTTCTTCACACGAGTCTGTCCGTTCCTCTTTGGCTGTGGAGGGATCAGTCTTTCTCCTTGTTAAAAAGCACTGAAGATCTTGGCATAAGTAACAGTCCACTCAAAAATGGAATGCCTTGGTTTTCAGCTGGGTTATTTAATTCAGTTTGTCTGTAGATGTTTGGTTTTTTTTTTCCCCTACTGTTATTCGTGGCGATTCCTTGTGTGTAGAGGATCAGTAACTTGAATACGGTCCATAACTACAAAATTAGTTTCTGAATCAGCAGCGAGTGCTTATTGTGGATGTTCCTGCTGGAAAGCAGTAGACCAGGTGGGTGGCCCCTGGTGCCCATCTGGAGCCCTGCTAATGTCAGTGTGTCTTTCTGTGGGCTTAAGAGACCACATGCACAAAGCAGCTTGCAAGAGAAGAATCTCATCTATTAATGGCTCGGGACACAAATTTTGAAAGTGACGGAGCTTCCTTTTCAAAAATACTGTTAAAACTTTTGAAAAGTGGTGAGTTTGGCTGCTTCTTATGGGCTTGCTCAGTTGTTTGGGAGCTTGGTTTTGTTTGGTTGGTTTTTAAGGACCCCGTATTGGTTTCTGTTTTATCACAGTGGAAGTGAGTATCAAAGCTACCATTGATTTCAACAGTAAAAAGATACAGGATATATTTTTGAATGCTCTCATGTCATTAAGGACCTGGTTATTCTTTTTAGGAGTTATTTGAATGTTTGAAACCACAGGCTTTCACTGGCTTTTCTTTGTAATTATTTTTGGAACTATTAGGTGGATTAATACTGCTCAATCAGTTTCAAATAAGCCTGCACAGGAACCAAAGCCTGTATTAGGAATAAAATTTTGGAACAGCTTTGGAGACAGATAAAAATTAAAGCATCCTGAAAGCTATGTAACTAGAGTTAAACCAAGTGGGACGCTAATAAAAAGCAGCAGTTAAGAAATTAAGGTCTGACTCCTTTCCTCTCTTCAGATTCTAAGTTCTTTATTATAGTGTTACCTATTTGTTTGATGAATCGTCCAGGCTTTGCGCTATTTTTGCATTGAGGTGAAATTTGTCAAAACCTCTTGGATTACTAACTTACAAAGTGTAAGAGTACATATGCATATATGTTTAGCTATGTACACAAATGCGTGTGCGTATATAAAGGAAGTGTTAAAAAAAAGATACTTTAAAACAGTACTTAAAATTAAAGCGACTGTGTGGTTCCAAAGATCTGTATTTTGAGCCTTTTAACTCTAAGTTGTTGTTTTGATCTGGCACATGGCAGCAGGAAATCAGTCATTACCGTGAGATGGCTATTCATAGACCTTTGTGATCATCTCAGTTTATCTGCAGCTTGACAGGTGTTCCCATCGCAAAAAAAAAACTCCATTACTTCCTTTCAATTCCATGGGAATGACTAAGGAACAAATCATGGAGAGTGGCTTCGAGTGTTGGTGCGTTGAGTTGGAGCTGAGGAACGTTGTAGAGGGCAATACAGAGAGATGGAAATGCACAAGGCACATTTGTCACCTTGTTTGTTTGGGTTTTTTGTTTGTTTGTTTTTCTGAAATCTTCTGTTTCTGGAGTTCTAAATTTACTTTAAAAGTGAAATGGTGAAATGTCTGGAAATTCTTTTTGAGTTTTCTAGTAACTTTTGTTATCAAAAGTTATCATTTATTATTCTGGTTAAATTCTTCAATATGCTGTTTTGGGGTTTTTTTTCCTGTATTTATTTCTTCTACAGGAAATACTTTAAAGCAAGCAAACAGTATTTTAAAAATCATTATCTTGTCACAATGTCTGGTAACTAAGACCTATAGAAGCAATATATTTGTTACTTTATTCCTATATGGGGTAAAATTGAAGCCCAAAGTTAAATATTTTTTTTTTTTCATAATTTTTGATTACTCTACATTTTCAGTGACAATAAATCCAAAATTTTTTTTGTGACTTACTGAAGGAAGAGTAATCTGAAACGAAAATAGCACCTTAAATATTAGGCCCCTTGGTTTGCAGCATCAGTAGCATGGCCTCGCTAAGAAAAATTCCCAAGTGAGGGAACCAGAACAGTTGTCAATTGTTTGCACAACAAATCCTGTTGGATCAAATGGTGATATTCTCAACATTTAGATAAAGAGAGGCTTGCGATAATGTTGCCTTGTTACCCCGCTGCCAAAGGAAACAAATGCAGTCTAAGTTAGGAGAAAAGTAAAAGTCAGCCAAATGGAAGGTAGGCCGACATATCATAAATATAGGTAGTCTAATTTTTCCATTCATACTGCCTAATGTTTTAAAAACATGTAAATTAAATTTCAATTTACCGAATTTAGACTTTATTTTTAAGCTCTGGTAGGTCATTGCCAACACATTATTGCTGGTTATCTGCTGTGACAAACTAACCCCCTTATAAAAATGCGTAAAACATTTGGGTTTGGCTTCATCCTTTGAGCTTTTATCTGTATATCCCATTGATACTTTTATACATCTATGTCTACACATGCACGCATATTTATATGCATGTGTATATGTGTGTGTATATATATGATTAGCCCCACTAGAATAAGTATAAATTTCATGTGCTTTGGTAGGACTCGAGTTGTAGCATTGACAATAACAAACAGCTGGCATTGGCTTTATATTTTGACTGTGTTAGCACCTAATCTACTTTTAAATTATATATATCTTGAATTTATTTAATTTTTTACTTTTAAGACCCTGCAATAAAGATTTATGCATCTATTTATTTTTTTATATAAGCATACGGTCGACTTAAGGAGGTAAATCTTATTTATTTTATGTGTATGTAGAAGACAAGCACAAAAAAAAGTTTTTGCTGGATCCTCTCGTCCAACCCCTAGATGAGAGGAAGAATTTTTTAGTATCTGCTATTTTTGTAAGAAAACACTGCAAAAATGGACAAATGACATCATTGATTAAAGAAACAAAGCAGTCAGAAATCTGCAGCAAGCTGATTTTTTTAGAACAGAACTTCCTTTTGTCTTTTATAGGCTTGGGGGCAGAAGGGGGGATACGTTGTCCCCTCATAATCTTTGTTGGGAAGAAGCTCGGCTAAAGCAAATTATGAGAAGGATCAGATTTAGGCGGTAGACATGTTGGTATAAATTGGTGATGCAACATGTTTTTAGGATGTTCTTGAGCGTGGCTGTTTGAAATGTGAAATGATACTGTAAGATCTGCTGGTATTTCAAAGTTCAATAACTTCTCTTCATGCGTTTTGAAGTCTTAAGAGAAAAAGCCTTTGGAAAATATCCTGTTTTGCAACCACTTGTTTTAAAGTTTTCTGGCTTTTTATTTTTTCTTGAAGGATCAGACTGTGTTTCTCAAGGATAGTCCCCTTTGAAAACTTAAAGTCCTTTTCCTCAGAAGGCTCCCATTCATGCTATCTTAGGAAAGGTTAGGCTTTTTTAATATACTCTTTCAAAATAGTTTTCCTCCTTTAACATTTTGTCACACAGGAGTTCTTGCCGAAGGGATTCTTGGCCGTTTTAGAAACTGTAATCTAGTTAAAAGGTTTGTTTATGCTTCCCATCTCTGTTCTGCTGATGGTATTAGAGTGCGGGCCAGAGCCAGGCAGCTAACTGTTTATAGCAGTCAAACTTCAATTAAAGCTGTAGCCTTCAGTTTACTAAATACCAATGTGTTCGTGGCAGCTGCAAATAATTGCAGAAAGGATGAAAGTAGAGTGGTGGCCTATGATTTCTCTCCTTCTCAATAAATTATTTTTCGCTTGTTGTTCTTTTCATATTTAGAATCCTGCATGCACTTTCAGATTCAGAAATACTTTGCACTTTGAAAGAAGCTGTCTGTGAAAGACGGAGATCTATATTTGGGACTGTATCTTCTCGAGGCAAAACAGTCATTGATTTCAGTGGAAGTTTTGCCATAAATAAGGGCTGTAGAGTATGTTCCTCTGTATCGGAGCAGGTATCAAAATCCTTCTACCACAACTGGTGCATAGGCTGTTGTCCAAACTCAAAGTGCCGTTGACTTTTCTCTACTAAAATAATTTAAGCGTTGAACGCTGTGAAGTCCCACCGTCTCAGGGTAGCAAGAATGTGCTATATTTAGTGGACAATAACTCAAGAATTTGTGTGTTTTAAAAAAAAAAAAAAGTGAACTAATAACATAGATTTTAGTTAATGCTTTAAACTTTAGGCTGATGTTTGGGTTTAAGGATTATGTATTTAAAAATAGGTGAATTGTTGGAGCCTTTTAAAACACGCGTGGTTTTTCTTGAAGTCTGCCTTGGTGTTATTAAGTAATAAAACACGTATGTGTCTGTGGGCCATCTGAACTGAAGAAGCAAACCATATCTGGCCTGTAGGCTATTGGTTCCTCACCTCTGTTTTAAAATTAGTAAAATAATTTGCAGCGTGATTCATTTCTAAAAATTACTTGTCCATCTGTGCAGAGCGTACTAGCTATAAAGTTGCAGTGCTCACTGTGGTAGTGTTGATGTGTTTTTTCTGAAAGTTGGATTACTCTTGTAATATCTTTGTTGTAGCTTTTGTATCTTGCTTTGGCCAAGCTGTTGTTCTTTGATAAATAGGTTTGTATTAGGCATGTCATTTGGGGTATTATAATACTGCTGTGTAAGGTGATTTTTAATTTTTTGAAATATCAATGAAGTATTTGTACTCTTGATATTTTGTTATTAAAAATCGATATGTGAATTCTTTACTCGAAAGAAAAAAAAAATAATAAAGGGTCTATTCTGTTTTCATTGATGTCAGTGCTAAAATATTTATTAACTTCCCTGGGTGCTGGATCAAGCCCTAAACCTGAATTTTTCATGAGTTCTAACTTCACAGAGGTATTGGGGAATGAACAGTTCTAACCATGTAATGATCCCAAAAGCTGGTCGTTAGGCAGCTTCTTAATCAGCTGGTATGTGGATTCCTAGTGGATCACCTTACATATTTAGCTTTCTTCCTGTGCTTGTGGTTTTTGCTGGTCTTTTCCCCATGCTCCTTTTCTTAAAAACTTTACAGTTATGAATCAGTCTTAATCATTTTGTGTAACTCGAGTCACTATCTGATGTAAGAGTTCTGCTAAGATTCTGCAGACGCATGATGAGGTAGAACTTAACGAGCATATCCCTGGAACTGAAAAATAAACCGCAAATTAAAAGATAATAACTTTTACGTCTTTTTTTTTTTTTATGTAAAAAGGAACATATAAATACTTTATGCCAGTAAAGGTATTCCTGTCTGTAGGAACTACATCGTTTTTCTTAAATGATAACTAGCAAAGCAGTAACTGTTGTTTTGTCAGCGAATGAGTATATAAACTTTGTAGAACCTGTTGTTTACAGTTTTCTTGTTCTATTTGAAACCAGTTAATTGACTTTCTATGAATACTGATCTTTGAATAAAAATAACTTTCACTTTATTCAGGTTTTTTTTTTTTTAAGTTGTCGTTTTGATAAGACAACCTGAGACATGCTTATCCCATAGTGGAACTGTTGGAAGTATGTTATTCTGATTTTTAATATTACTGCATTTAACAAAACAGTAAAAGAAAGTCCATATTCAACTTTTTCTAGTTATTGCAAATAATTATAATACTTTGCACTGGAATTTATTTATAGTGTCTGTATGTCTAGAATGTTTCTGAACTATTATAGAAAAAATGAAATACTTTTTAGTTTCTGTTTTGGTAGATAGTAGTCAAAATTCATATGCAGTATATGAAAAAGTTCATTGTAATGGTGGTGAATGTAAACTTATTCATTGCTGACAACTGGTGAACCTTGAGGGTATCTTACAGCATCTCCAGTTAGCGTTGTCTGGAAAGCAACCTCTTTATAGAGACTTCTCTTTAACATCCTAATGTGGGGTCTGAAAAACGTTGGTTAGCACGTGTACTGGAGATCTCCAGACAGGTGGTATTTCAGGATTAGGTTATATGAATCCTTATGTTCATCAAAAATTTGCAAATAATTACTACTTCTTTAATCTCTGCATTAATCCTGTCCCGTGTAATCCGTAATTGTTCTGTCCTCGGTTTGCACACTCTCCTGTTGTTTATTTTGGTTTACTCACATACTTTATTTTGCCCTAATAGAAATACCTGAGAACTTACTAACTGTTAGTTGGTCTAAGAAGTAATGTTTGACGCTCAACTTAGGGGCATTTTTCTGCGTGTCAGTAGTGCTGTGAGTTTGGAATGCCACAAATAAAACTTGAAACTTCAGAGAATGCATGACTAGGTAGAAATATTTTTATTTTTGTGCAACCAAAGGATGGTGAAGCCTGCTTCACCGGAGAGGCAAGTTCCCTGAAGCTGCAAGGTGCTGCCTGTGGATAAGTCTTCCTGCTGTTCGCTGTGGTATTCGACGTTAGGTACGCTTATTTTAAGGAAAGATGGTGTTTTGCTCTCCGTAAGAGAAAGGAGGATTGTAACTGAAAGCTTCTGGAGAGGCCTTGCGGTGTGGGTGTAGGAAGGAAGCGAGCAGCGAGGCGTTAGGAAGCGGCAGACTTTGGGGAGAGGGGTTGGTGGTCAGGAGCGGAACGGGGCTGCGAATGGCAAGGGAGGGGAACGCGGCCGGGAGAAGAGTGGATGGAGGCAGAGGAAGTGTTGAGGGAAGGCTTGAAGGCTGGGGGGGTGGCGCAGAGGTAATCGGAGCTGTAACGAAAATTGGGAGGTGGTTGGGGAACAGGGGCCATTGTGGCTGTGCGTGCAAGCGTTTGCCATGGCGGAGGGGAGGAGATCCCTAACAGACAGTGATGGGAAGAGGAGGTGGTGACAATTTATGGGGGGGAAAAAAGCTGGCAGCCTTACTGAAAACACAAGTATGAAGCCCCATGGCGTGTACTTTCGCACACAGTGTCAACCAGAAAGTGCTGCTTAATCACAGTCTTTACATACAATAGAGCCTCAGGATGATTTGAAAAAGGAAATAAATAGGCACCCGGCTACTGTCAGGCATCAAGTAATTTCATAATAATATTGTCACTGGTGCTGCCTAGACTTGGGAGAGCTTAAAATTGTTACAGTCTAGATCATCAGGCTTATTTGGACGCCAAGCCCCACTGTTTTCGAATGATAACTGGTATCAGTAGAAGAGAAGTGCTTAAATATCTTTGAGGACTCTGGCCTGGATGTTTAGGTTTCCACGAGTTAAAGTCTCTAGGCAACTAAATACATGACTTGAGTTCAGCTTTTTCTTCTCTGTCCTACTTCAGTTCTGTCTTGTGGCTGCGAGCTCCACGTCTGGTTGGAGGAAGGCATCAGAGAGTTCTGCCATTCTCGTAGCATAAACAGATCTCTTTGACAAAGCCCTACATGTTTAAGTTTTCATTAGGAAAAGCATCCCATCATTATATTCTGAAAAGAGGGGCTGAAATGCTCAGCATGCCTTCTCTGGCTCGCCATTATTTTGTTTACTTTGACTATATTCTTTCTTACTTGTCTCTTGAGTAAACAATTCTAATCCACTGCTGTACATGCAAGTCATTTTTGTTACTTATTTCTGAACCTCCCTTTTTTTTTTTTCCTATGCATCCTTTTGACATCAAATGACCAGAAGTAAACACAGTATTCCTAGTGAGGGGAAACCACTGATTTATATGGATTATTCTAATCCAACATCATGCAAGCAAAATCAAAAAATAGTTTGACTACCTAATGATTCAGAAATGCAGAAGTGTTGCCAAAAATTTTAGCATTTGTTAGCTTTACACTTGAGCAAATGCATTCTGGTAGAGAATTTAACTTCTTTTTTTTTTTTTTTTTTTACTTTCATCTTCAGAGTTTTAAGGCTATGAATTTACTCCACAAAACCAGAAGCATGTTTTACAATTAATAAAAATATTTTTTTAATTGCATGCATCTTCCTTTTCAAATTAGTATTCCTAGACTTACATATACAGGGACAAATGTTCTTCCATTGAATACAGCCAGAAAAGTTTTTTATTGAACAGGAGCTTTAGTATGATTTAGCATTTTCTAGTTTGAGATAATGGTTTGAAGTACAGCTTGCGCTATAGGAAATAAATTCAGTATGCCTCAGTGAGGAAAGGAGTATCTCTTGAATAACATCAGTTTCTGTGTAGTTTGAATGCTTAAGTATTTCAACAGAAATGGGAACAAAATTTTTTGAGCAACCTGAGCGGAGGTAGGAACCAGATGTGTTGATTTTGTAAGCATTAAACAGTCTGCATTTTAAGAATTATTCTCTGATCCCTTTGAATTCAATGACTGACTGCATTATTTTATGGACCTCTTCTGGACAGTGTTTTTCTGTGTATTTGTCAATCATAACTGGACCCCTGGTATTACTGTAATACAGAATAATAGTAATAATGAGGGATTTTATTTTTTTTAATTGACTTTTCTGAAAATTATTTTGGACCTAATACAGGGGGATGATTTTTAGTTCAATAAAGAATAGAAAAAGAAAAGTGATAATTTAGGATGAACAGTAGAAGAGACTTTTTATAATGGATTTCTAAATTTAATTTCCATTGGATAGCTTAAATTTGAGTTGCTGATGCTGTTCTATGTTAGCTTCTTAGCTTGGCTACAAGGGAATATGTTCATGGTTACAAGAAATGAACTTAATTTTTACATTCCTTTTTTTTCTGTTCAAGAGTTTAAAAAAAAAAACCAAACTGTCCCAAAATACTTAAATGTATGTTTTTCTCTAACCTACAACAGCTGTACAACATTGTTTTAAATAAATATTCTGATACAATTCTGCCAAAAACAAGAAAAAGGGATTTGTTCAGTCAGCTGAAATAAAATTATCTGCAAAGTAGCAATGAGTTACTTATCCCCATGATTCAGCATTTGATGAATAATATGTTAATAAATAGTTGCTTTATGTTAGAAACTCAGATTTGAGAGGATTTGTTTGTTTCTTTAGATTTTACATAGTAATACACTGGTCAATTGGCTATTTGACTTCAGATGGGTTGAGGGAGAACCTAGCAAAGTGAAAATGCCTGTTCTGCATGAAATATAAACAAAGCAATTGGATTAATATGTAGTGATCTGTCTTGTTAGATGTTTTTCTCACTGTTATAAAATAGACAATTTTATTTTCTTTTTTTTTCTTTATAAAAGTGAGGAAAATAATAAATTTCTGCAACATTCCCACATGAGGTATTAAATGGGAAATACATGGAGATGTTCAGTGTGCTGGCCTCATTTTCATTTATAGCCAGGGAGCCTGACGTTACTTTTACATGACATTTACCATGACTTTCTATTTTATTTTAAAGTAGAATGCCTTTTCTACATAGAAAAGGAACAGTCATACATTCTGTCATCTGTTAATTTTTATTTTTTAAGTGCTGTGATTTCCTGCTACCGTTACAATATTAAGTGTTAATAACATGTTTTTGGGAAGAAAACTTTAAAATAATGTCTGGACAGAACACCGTGTGCTTCTTTAGAGAAGATAATTGCTTTCCTAAATTTGAATAGCGTATGTTTCTGTGCGTATGTATGTGGCTTTTTTTGCAGCTACTTCATTTGATGGTATTATCTCCCTGACATTGCTTCCCTTTGAGATGGATGGGACTTTCACCTCTCTGAGAGGTGAGCTTATGTCTAGTAGTGGAGTGCAGCATATTTTTCTCTGTGCCACGGAAAAAGAAGTTTATGACTTGGGCAAAACACTTTCCCTATTTTTGTAGAGACTTGTGTGTTTAGTGTCCAAAAACTTTTTCATAAATACAGCTATAGAATACCTAAGGCTATTCAATTCATCTTTTCAAGGGTAAAGGATTTTTTTTCTTTCTTTTTTGATTAAATTTTTTGAGAAAGGAAGCTGTCAGAACTAACTTTATAGTTTTTCCTTTGTTGAATTGACACACTATAAAATTTTATTTTAGCAGATTTGATACAAGAAAGAAGAAAACGATAGACTACATACAAGTAGGGCACAGAAGAAAGTTGTAGGTTATTAAATCTTTTCAAGGAGAAAAGGAAGTAGTTCAGTGTGCCCACAGAGGTTCCTGTGTCAGCATTTGAGAAGCCTGGAAGAGATTATCTTCAGCCAACAGTAGGTAACGAAGGACAGGATGTGAAGGGAACACTGAACTAGCAGCATGAAGGAAATTTGAGATATTAGCCTGTTTCAAAACTGGTTTTGCTTTAGATGTCTTCTTGCTCTTGAGCTGTAGTGTGAGGGAGAGCGAGTTTTGAGCGCACAGATTAAAAAGTGAATGGCTTATGTCTCGAAATAGACATTTTCATAGGCTTTTGGCTTTGTTTTTTTTGAGTGAATTTATCATTAAGGAGAAATGATGGCAACACAACAGATAAATTGGAGCAATTTAACATTTCACACAGCTGTTTGGTTTTGGGGGGCGTTTTTCCTCCTCATACTGCTGTCTGCATCCAGATACGTTTTACTAAGAATTGGCCCCTCTCTTGAGGGCGTGGGCAGTATTAATAGAATTAGTTAAGGGTCATTTGGCCCAAGGGTTCATGTCATAATCTGTCAGCTCAGTTCTCTCTGGCAGGTGAGTTGGGTATTTAGGCATGTGTATCGCTCCACCTGTGGCACGGGTGTTCTGCTCTGCACCCCACTGAGATTTCTCAGCTGGATTTTACTTTGTTTCCAGCCGTGAATTTGTCAAAAGGACATCAACATTTAAGAAAAAAAAAAATACATTAGCTCTCCTCCCAACCCTGTGAATTGGTAATGCTTCAGGAACGTGCACTAGAGAAAGTGGGGTGTGTACGTATCGAAGAGTGGAGCAGGTGGAGCCAGGTAGGCTGTGCCGAAGCTATCAAGTCTATAAGATCAGTCATGTCCTTGCCAGTTGGGACTTGTGTTAGACTTGCATGTATCGTGAGCGTAATCCTTCACTCGGATGCCATTCTCACAGAAAATTGCTTGTGATTTTAGGTGCGTAGCGTTGGCCTGGCTAGGTGCTCGCCTGATACTGGCGCTCTGTGATAATGAGGGTCAGTATCGGTGTATAGTAGCGTTACAGAATATGCCTGTGCACAGACTTACACAAGTATGAACACGTATGGAGCCTGCCTGCAGAGCCCAATACCTTAGCAGTGCAGTCTGTAGCCCAGATGTGTATAGCTGTATCTTGCAGTTGCGCTTTATTGGTGCTGACTTTCTGAAGCCCTAACTGCTATAGCCGGCCTGTGAATTATTACACTATGAAAGATCATGTTTGTCCCCTTTAAGCCATCTTGCACGAGTGCTTGCCATCACCTTTTTTTAAGCTAAGGTGCAGCTGATTCAATGATGTTCTTTGCTTTTGCCTTTTTCGAGCCGGTGCCAAACCCCAACTCTTCCACTGTGGGATGGGCTGCGCCTGCTTGGGGCTGAACTGGTGTTTCGGCGGGTTACAACCAGAGATTTTGTGAGAATTATGGACAGCTTTCCATCAGCCCCCTCTGACTTCTAGGAGACACTGGCTGCTCTCAGAGGGGCGTTGTTACAGCAAGCTGGAGAACTCTGTATTTCTGTAGCTGGCTTCTGATGCAAGGCAGGTGAAATGAGATGAAATCATGCAGATGTGAATACTTGAGAACTTCTATGAGGTCAGTCAGTCATACATGGAACTTCCCTGAGAGTATGCCACTTGTCCTTTGTATACCCAGGGAAAAGAGAAATGCTACAACAGCCTGAAAGCAGGTGGACATTATCCAGACTGCACTGGTTTGGGAATCAGACCTTATGTTTTGAGAACTTGTCATTTCTGCAGTCATGGAGATGCTCGTTAAAAATGTTACATTCAATACACAGTTTATTGAGCAGTTTACTGACCAATGACAAATAGAACAAAAGTACGTTCAGTGATAGCTGGTTTTGGAGAGGATGGTCTTCTCTGGGTTAATTGTGTTCCTGTCTGTTCATGAAATTTCACTCGTGAAGATTACTGGCTGGTAACACAGGTCTTGGTTAGCCGTGTTAACTCGCTTCCTGCAACAAATACAAGGTTGGACGGGGCTTTGAGCTACCTGGGCTGGTGGGAGGTGGCCCTTCCATGGCAGGGGGGTTGGAACTGTATGATCTTCAAGGTCCCTTCCAACCTAAACCATTCTATGATTCTGTGGTTGTGTTGGCAAAGTTTACAACGTCACACAGCTGGGAAGACCTACCATTGATTTATCTAGGCAATGCTAGGTCTATACTTTCTGAACAACGTGTTTTTTAAGAAGAATATTGCAGTGTTTCAGAAAATTTTGACCACGTTACACTTATGTGAATACCACAGATTACCTGGTATGGCCAGGCTTTAATTACAAACCTAGCGGTTACAGGATGATGCATGTTTCATAATTCAAGATAAAAACCTGCTATCTGAATGCTCTTAAGCCAGTGTGATCTGTGTTGCTGTGTCATGCTGTGCTCTGCAGCACAGAAACCGTATGTCTAATTGTTTTAATCTGAAGTGGACAGAAGACGGTGCTGTACGTAGGCACATTTCGAGCGAGTGCAACTGTCCAAGTATGGGATAGATCCACGTGGGCAAGGAACACTGCTCCAGGTTCCTGTCTTTGCCTTGCTTGGAGGAGAAAACCCACTGTGGTGATAAGAAGAATGTGCTGTTCTCTTGTATAGCCTTTGGTTTATTTTTTTTATGTGCTGGTATTACAAACCCTTAGACCTTTCGGTAATGACAAGAGGAGTTTGGGTACAGCTTTCTGATTCTTCTTACAAAACTTAAAATGACACTGTATTTTTCCAAAAAGTCAATTCAAATATAACAAAGCATTAAACTTACCAAACGTACACAGAAGAGTATTCCAGTTTCTTGTCCACTGATAAGTTCATAGTTAGAACAGTGTAGTAAACCAAAAATTGATGTAAAATTGTGCCCTTGGAGAAATTCTACATGGAGTCTAGAATAGTGACGTTTTCTGCACTGAGACTTCTACTAGATTTATATATTCTACACCTTTTCTTGCACAGATAAAAGGCCCCAGATCAATGATACAATCTACCAATTTATACCTTAGTTTCTATTTTTAAGTAAGCGATATCTTAAATTTTTGCCATAGGGGTTTGGGAGCGTCTTGTGAAGGACCATTTGTCCTCTGACCATTTTGGATTATAAGGCCAGAATAAATACGGAAGGGAGAGCGTACTGAATTTGTAAAATATCAATCTGAGCAGAACAAAAGGATTCTTTTTATCTCCTAACTGAAAAATACTCCGATTCTTCCCCACCCCCAACAGAAGGAATAAATGAACAAAGAGTTCAACTGAAGTAAGACACCAACAGAAGCAGAAAAGGTGAAAAGCCACAACCAGTGAGGGAAGAAGAAAAGGAGGGTCATAAATGGTTTGTTGTGTGCTACACAGGTTGTTAATGCTGTTAATGATTGAACTGTTTATTGGGGATTACAAAGGGTTAGCAAACTACTCTGCTCAGGAATTTCACTGAATCGGACAGAAATGAGCAAAAGTAAGGTTAGCAGGGTGCCGAACTAGGACCCAGAGACTTGCCAGCAGAAGTCATTCTCCCTGCTGAAGCTCCCCAAGGCTGGCAAGGCTGCTCGGGATGAGGACCCCAAACACAGATGGCGTCAGGGTCCTTCTTTGCTTAATTCAGCGACTGGACATATTCGGACTAACCGAGACGCTCCTCTGATGCTAATAACTATATAGCACTATTAAGTTACCAGTGTGATAGAGTTACAAGGAGCGTGGAAGTTTACAGAAATACGCAGTAATACTTGCTAGACCTGTAAATCTAGTTTGGGGGTTGGGGGGGGGGTGTTTTCTAGGGTTTTTTAATAAATGCAAAGCTCCCTAAAATCAGCTGATAGTTACATATTTGTTATTTGCCCTTGCTTTGAGTCCATTTTAGTGGCTACAGAGAAGATCAGGAAAATATTATCACTAATACCTTTGCAATTAAGGGCATCCAACTTGTTACTTGTAAGATCCCTCATAACTGTAATATTATAGTTTAAAAACTGTAAGTCACTTCCCCTATTTTACCCCGTCGTAATAAAGATTACAGCTACCACTTAATCAGTTGCAGCTCTGGCTGCTTCTCTTCTGGTTTGTTCTTTAGGCTCACTGACTCACATTCTTGGGTTGTGTCCCCACGGGTGGTGACCTTAAAGAGGACTCAGGGGAGTACTGTGAGTTGTTCTGTGTTTTGTTTTGCTATTCCAGTCTGAAATCGTACTGCTCCTGTTCACAAACCTATCATGCAGAATCTGATCATGAGGACTATATTTAGAAATCAAGGAGGAACCTTTCAAACTGCCTGTAGTGGTGATGGGAAGAGGAGGAATATGCAGACTTGTCGTTTCCCCACAGATTAGGCTCTTCAGTTTCTGAACACGTTTCCAGTGTTGTCCAGCAGTGTGATCAGCCTGTACCTGTGTTCGTGGTTTAAGTAAGCAAATGTGTATTTCTGACGTTTCTCCCAAAGTCACTCATTTTTACTCTTAATAGCTTTTGGACGCGTTATTCTCAAGGGTTGGCTGCAGAATAGACAATTGGAGTTCAGCTGATTCATATAGGCTATGCAGAACGGCGGAAAGGTTTAGTTAAGCAGTGCTAGGTTTCAGCATTAGAAGATCAGGGGAATAACAAGCAGATAGGAAAGCTGGAACATCTTGGCCATTGTTGGAATGCTTTAACATATCAAATTACACCCCCACCCCCCCACCCCCCATTTGTGCAAAAATCGTTAATCCAAACCACGTGTTTGTGCCTGCTTTTATTTTACCTATTGATGATACAAAGTCTGGGGCAAAACATGACTGTGAGTAAAACTATTGGCATACTCTAAATGGGATTTCAACCACAAGCGATGTATCAAGTTAGCACAATTTACATTCATTAGCAAAATTCATCAGCTGCCAATCAAACTACCCCGGGCTCCAGTTTTGGCTGTAAGTTTATGCTTACTGGGGCTAACCTGAGTAACGTAACTCAAGTGAGGTAACTGTTAGCTGCTCACTGTTGCAGTAATTTGAGCTGACTCTTGCTGTGAAGGTGAGCGATTGCTTGCAAGGAAGCTCCCGACGCTTGAAAGTTGTTCCCGCAGCAAACTGTGACGGTATTTGGTCTGTACGCTCTCTGCTCTTGGCATGTTATCTTCTGGGGCTGCTTTGCCCCAGAAATACAGTAAGTAAATACAGAAGTATAATGATCCAGCGATGAATCCATCAGTTTAGGATAAATGTCACTTGGTTTTGTGTTTTTCTCACAGGTTGTTCAAAAAGTGATGTAAAATGTTGCATTAAACCTTAGTATACGGAAGCAGAGATTGACATACCACTTTGCTGCGTTTACGTTCATCTGTAAAAAGGGTTTTGGGAAAATAATGTTTATCTTCTTCCTTTCCCCAGGGAAAAAAAAAAAAACCACCAAAAAAAACCCCAGAAATCTGCTTCTAAAAACTTCTGAATTTTTGCAGCTCTTTCTGGACACTGGGCAGAAGGGAAAGTAGATGTGGCTGAATTGTCTCTATCTAGCATTTTAAGGTATCGTTTAGGAATATTTCATGGTACAGTTGTGTTCTGTAAAAGTCATAGTATCCATGCTCATAAATAATTTGTGTTTTTTTTCTGAACTGTCCTCTTTTAGAGCCTGCTTTGTTAGCAGTAAATTCGGAATGAAACCTCACTTGATGATAAACTCGGGTTTAGTAGTTGATTGAGGAGCAGCAAGGTTAGGAGCTGTGTCCTCTGTGAAGCAGCCTTTCTCCATCCATCGTCTCGTGGGGAAAGCGGTGTCCACGTTGTCATCCACGTGTCTCAAACCAGGCCCTGCAGGTACCTCCTTGGTATGTCTCCCTGTAGCTGCCCAGTACTCCTGGCCATCCTTAGCTTGTCCCAGAAGACAGTCCAAACGCTTGGCATGTCTCACGACTCAGCAGGGTGCAAGGAAGGTGCCCCAGGCTGCCTCTGACCCAGACTGCTCGGGACCTGAAGGAACTTGCCATGTTAGCCTGTATCTGGGATGACAGACCTTACCGAGGTCACCCAAACACCTCCTGGGCTTCAGTGGTCAAGCTGGAAAGTGTCTGTATTGTCCCAGTCATGGAGAAGATGAGTTGATAGTATCACGTTTTCCTATTTCATTTGTGGATATTTAAAGACAGGAGGTTACTCATCTCTGCCTTTTTTCTGTACAGTGCAGGAAGTTTTTCTGGCATTAAAATAGGTTGTCTGAATTTGGAATTTTTCCTTCTAAAACCAAAGCTTTTTACTGCAAAAGAAATATCAGGGAAAAGTTTTCTTAAATCAGGATGCATGTATGACATGTCGGCTGGGTACACACCCACAGTTTAAAAAATTACTACCAAGGGAAGTACTGTTGAGATTGAGCAAAATAGTGTATAGACATTGGAAGCAGTAGAAAGTTGCCGTTGCCTGTTCTAGGAAAATGCAGAGGGGAATGAAGGTCTGACTTTAGGTTAGAACTTGAGTTACAAACTACTGAGGAAGCAGGCTGAAAGTTCTCCAGCGTACCCTTGTATTCATTGCCCAGGACACATACTTGGGTTATTCTCTTTAAGAGACTCTGCAAGACTCTGTCTGAAGTTCACCTACCTATTAGAAGTTTTTGATGTTCCCAATAGAGGATGAAGTAGGTTCTTCTGACTTGTGATGGCTGTAAATTGATAGATGAAGAAGGCTTAGCTCTCTGTCATAGTCAGGCTTGCCCAAGGTGTTTGAAAAGACCTCTTCACCTGCATCTCGGTGAATGCTAACATGGCAGAAAAGGTGCCAGTCTGCTTCGGCTTAACGAGGAACACGGATACACTATGGGTGCTGCACTATGGGTATTCTGCGTGCGTTGCTTTCTCACCGTTACGGGTACAGGTGCCACAGGGCTACAGTAACAGCCACCCGAGCCCCTCCTTTTCCCCAGCGAAGCCGGGATTCAAACATGGCATCATGTTGTTGTGGTTGGTAAATAACTACACCTGTGAACACCTCAAGTCATAAAGTAATGTAATTGCGTGACAAGATACAATTAGATCCTGACAAGACTTTTCGATTGCCAGTGCCGTGTTCAGTACTGTGTAACACACAAGTAGAAATTTGTCATAAAGACCCAACAATTTGGGAAAGGAAAGAGACACTGCATCTGTTTGTTTGTAAACCCAGAGGTGTGCTGTGCCAGAACCTTTCTGAAACTGCAGGTGTGGTGGCTACTTTTTATTGCCTGGTGGGTCCGATTCTTAACCGTATCCATACTTCTGATCAAAAAACCTGAAACGTAGTTACTTGGCATTGTGCTGCTGTTCCTTACTAAGCTGAAACGTATACTGCTGGTGAATGACTGAACGCGGACTTTTTGTAAACACAGCCTTCATTGAGATGAAGCAGGTTTCTCTTGTCTCTCTAAGGAATAAAGAGGGATTTTCCTGTTTGGTAGTTCGTTTATTTTCCTTTTGCGGGAAAAGTTCAGATGTGCTAATGAAGTAATCCTCATTCATCCACCTTCTGGGTTTTATTAAATACCTGATGAAAATTCCTCCGGATCACTTCTTTACCTAGAGCTGCCTTTTTAGAGTGTTTGAATGAATACTGCCATCGTTACTGGAGTCTAGTGTCCTTACTCTGGTGTACTGATACCGCAAGTACTTCTTCAGTCCACATGAACAAAAATAGGTGTTGGTTTTGTTTTGAAGCACTTACCTAAAAACAGGCTCGTTCCCCCAGTCTGCATATTACCGGCTTGTTAACCTGGCAGTTCCCTGTCAGCCTGTCGTACAACTCTAATCTCAGATTTGGCCCATGTGAAATTTCTTCTGGCTGTCGTCGTACCCTGTGAGAGAGATGCCCCAGACAGACCCAATTCTTAAGGTTTTGGTGTAACAGCGCATCAGCTCATTTCTGGTTTTGTTGTTTGGGTTTTTTTTTTTTTCCATGGTAGCATTAAGATGACTGAACTGTTTGGGAGAGCTTTCTCCCAAAGAGCTGATGATATCTTCAGGAACAGTGAAGTTTGCATTGAACTAATTTTAATTTCCCCTATATAAACTTGCCAAACTCTAAAGGGAGAAGAGGGCTTCTTCCTTCCCTGTTACCTGTCCTTCTCTTAGTTGTTTGACTTCCCTGGCCCAGAAACTTTAGCCTTCTACTAAATACTTTAAGGAAAGGGCTTAAGCATCTTGGCATTCTTTAATGTTCATCAGTACACAACTCATCAGTTGAAGATAGCAATTACGTGTTTCGTGCATGGGATCATTGCCGGGAATGGGAGAGAAGAAGAAAATAATAAAAAAAAGCTGCCGGTGACTTTTCGCTTTTGTCAGCGCTCTTGGTAGCTCGTGGAGAGCAGTGTCACGTCTCAAAAGGACATAGGAAGAGAAGAGCTCTGACACGAGCCTTCAGCAGACAGATCTCCTGTTTTCAGCCGAGTGCTCGAGTGACTTTGTAAGACGCGTGCTAGCTTGGAAACGTGTAGCTTGCCTTGTTGTGTGCCTGCCAGAAGTCCACCTCTGCTGTGATCTGTAGATCTGATCTCATTTCTTTGATGATCATCGGGTTATTGGGAGAAGAGACGGCACCGGGTGTTCAGTTGTGGGCCTGGGAGGTGTGACTGCAGCACATTTCGGCATCCTCAAACTAGCTTGGGTACAAAAAGCAGTAAACCTGCAGCAGAACAGGCTTCGACATGCTCTAGCCGCTCACAGGCGCTTTTGCTGCTGCCTTTTTCATTGCTGTTTGTACCCGAGCTAGTGAGATTAAAACTAGGTCACGTCTGTCTGTCTGTCTGCAGTTACACCCTTGCCTTAGCAGCGGAGGCATACCTGAAGTTTGATTTCCTCTACCCAGCGCGTCCGCCCTCTCCTCCCTCCGCACCCCACCCCGAAGAAGGGAGAGTAAATGTGAATCCAGTGTTAGATCGCAGGAAAAGGCTTCTTGCTGCTTCGCCTGATAACACCAGGAATTTATTGCTGTGATTCTTCCCGAGTTTAGCAAGCAGAAGAAATAGTGCTTTCCGGGTTTTTAGGAAACTGGAAAATTCGCATCAATGCGTATGCTCATAAAATATTTAATTACAAGGTGTCAATTATGGGATTATTTTAGCATAGGTAAATTTGTCTGAAAGCCTGAGCTGTCCTGTTTTATATGGTCAGGATTGTTAAATCTCTGCATGGACTTCTCTGAAGATTCTGGCTGCAAGTCCCAAGCCTAAGAATGCTTTTCTCATACCCACATGTATAATCCACAGTAATTCTAGGCTATGGTAATTATGTCCTAAAAAGAAAAAAAAAAAAAAATTATAGGCAAAAAGAACTAAATTTTACTGAAGTCCCTTTATATTCACAGTGGCAAATATCCAGACATCCTTCTTTTTGCCTACTTCCTTTCCCATCCTCCAGTCTGCAAGTTTATTTTCCTTAAAGAAAATAAACTTTCACTTCCAGATTCAAATACATGTCTATTGCTGTAAATCTGAAAATAAGCAAATAGGAAGGGAAGACCTTCAGGTAAAAATAATAACCTAAAACCTAACTCTGTCCTGTTTGGGCATTTGTACCTTATTTGTATCTTCAGTTTAAAATACACATTTTTTTATTTTTTTTTTTATTTTTTTCTGCTAAAGCTCCTTCACAAAGGAAATGTCTGAGTGGAGTTTTTTATACCTGTATAGGGGTTTTTTGTGTGTAATTGAGTATAGCTGAAAGTAAGTAAATTTTAAACAGACAGGAATTTTGAAAACGTATGGGTCTTTCAGGAATGCATCGTTCAGGTTGTCATAATTTTTCAACTTACCACGATCCAAACTTTGTTTTAGATAATGCGAGCCAGATGGGTTATTGCTGGTTTTGTACACTAATATTTGTATTTAGGATTTTTTTAATGATTTTTACTAATACTGCTGAGGCAGTATGCATTATATAATAATGATTAAGGATTTTTTTCTTTTCTTCGGTTGTTTTGTTTGTTTTTCGATGTTATTTATGGATCAGGCGTTATGAAGATTTGATTATTTTGTATTTCACTAAGAAAAAAGCTGCTTAAAAAAGGGTTTCTGATGTGCTTTGGAAGAAAGGAGTAGTTTATACAAATGCAATAAATAAATAAATAAATCTAGAAAAACGTATGCAAGCACAATACTGCAGGAAACATGAGACAGCATAAAAACAGCCTTCTTTGCAGAAATATTTGATCAAGTATGCTTCTTCCCTGAGAAGTAAAAGTCAGATTAATAATTGTGACAGTTGTCAACTTCTAAATATGATCAGTTTTATAAGCTCAATTACAATTTATTTTCTTTGTAGATGATAATTTGAGATAAATATCACTAAAAGCCGATTCTGAGCTGAAGAGACAAAGGCAATTAAATTCTACATTAATTTGTTTACCAGTGTCACATGGAATAAATCGACTGTAAGTTTTCATAAATTATCTAGATGTGCCAGTAGAGGAATAATTTTGCAGAATATTGGAATGGGGGAATCTGAATTCTTTTCTGCAGTCATGTTTTTGATTAAACGTTATGTAAATGATACTTTATATGACAAAAATCATACAAAGCACTGCTAATGTTAAAATTCATATTGGGCAACTATATTGGGAAGCCAGGGCTGTCTTTTACAGAAAAGCAAAAAACTGGGGGGAGGGAAGCAGGGGCAAGCGAGTGGAAGCTCTGTGAGCAGAAGCTCAAAACCAGTACTTGCTTATTCTCTGTTTTCAGACAGTGGAACTTCTCATGAGCTTAAGCCCCATCCATGAAGAAGTATGTATTAGCTTGAAAAGATCAATTTTGAACTCTTTTGGTTTTAAAGATAACCTTTAAAATGTGAGCCAATGCAATGTAGACTTTCCAGGAATACAAACAGAATTATTGCTTCTGCTTCAAACCTCACTGAATGGAAAAGCAACAGCAGAAAAAAAGAAATTGTAACAGTTTTGATGGGGTTTTTTTTGTTCTTCAGGGTGCTGCAGGCAACATGAAAATTAAGACAAACATCTCAATTTCATACTGTTTGGAAAAACTATGAGTAGGAATAGCAGCTTCACTTCCTCAGCTACTAATGCCTATACTTTTCTAGATTTCACAATTTTTTTGCTAGTGCTCTTGAGATAGAATTGTAGAATATCCTCAGTTAGAAGGGACCTGCGAGGACCAAGTCCAACGCCTGACTCCACGTGGGGCAACCTAAAAGTTAAACCATGTATCTAAGAGTGTTACCCAAACACTTCTTGAATGCTGGCAGACTTGGGGCCACAGCCACTTCCCTGGACAGCTAGTTCCAGTGCTCGACTGGAATAGATACGGTCTGGGTTGCTAGTGCTGAGCATACTACCTTGCTTGTAAGTATTTCTTATGCTTAACTCTTTAGATCTCTTGTGTTATCTACTGTATCTTTGCCTGAAATGAGAAGCAACTTCCATGTTGTTCATCATTTGTAATGGGTTTCTCTTTGTTACCTGAAAAAATGCAGATAAAGGTTTGTCTCTAGTGTTAGGTGTGAGAGCCAAACTTTGTTCTCTTTTTATTTTTAAACACAAATACAAGGTAGCAACTGTGATTAAAGCCTGTTTTATGGATCTTCTTCCTGTTCCATCCTGATAAGCTTAGGTTGTTATCCTTTGCTGTAATTATTTTATTTTAGGATACTTTCAGAGCGCCTAATTTGTTTTTTTCTATAGTTGGTTGTTTGTTGTTTTGTTTTTTTTTTTTACAATTTCCAAGCCGGTTCTATTGGTGCATCCCCATAGTGACTTAAGAGTCAAGAAAAAAATATGTCATTTGATAAGTGGCAGCTGAGAGAGATTGAATAACTTTCTGAAGTCAGTGTCAGATTTGGGATTAGAAGTCTGTTCCTGCTGTAGTCTGTGAACGCTAGATTACGTTGTTATTTCTGTCCCGAATTATAGTCTAATAACAGAGTTTTTAGAAGGTACTGTGGTAAGTGTGTCATTTTGCAATTATTTATATCTAATTTAAGCTTTGAAGAGCAGGATTTATCACCCATGCCTAGCTGCTGTACAATCATCCTTCATTGTTTAGCAATTAAACTCTTTTTTGGTGTATCTATGTAACAACCGTTTATAAAGATACCACTTTAAAAAGATATTTAAGTAATTGTAATTACCTGTTTTCACTTTGGGATTAGTTAGATGACTGAAGGAGTGAATGTTGTCTGCATGGAAGGAGAAGTGAAATGCTAAGGAGAGGGGGCAAATGTTCTGAGCCATCTTCAAACTTTCTGTTGATAATCTATAATTGATATGGACAAGGAGTATAACCAGACTGCTCTATTTGTAAGCTGTTGGTTAACGTGGCGTAGACCAGAACTAGAAGGTCAAGTGGCAAGAAGATGAGCGTGTGGCTTGGGTAAGCATTGCCAACGTTGTTAGCAGTAGCAAGCCTCCGTCTTTGCTGCAGTCATGGAAGAGATTTGTGCTCTTTTGTTAGTGGTTTCTGTGTACCGGGAAGAGGGCATCAGCAGAAGAAAGAACAAGAACTTGCGCATTAATTTAGTGGGAATTTTGGAATGGATTTAGGAGGCAGCTGGGTTATACCCCTGTTGGTTTGTGGGTTTATCGTACGTTCCATGTGAAAACTACCTTGTCAGAGCTAAAAGGACAAACATGAATTGGCCTAATAAAGGGGAGGGTGAATTTTTGTTTGCCATTCTTCAAGTAGAACCATGAACCTGGACTCAACATTGTTTTAAACAGAGACGTTAGGCAAGTACGTGTACCATAATTATGCACAGCAAAAAACCGCAAAGCTAACTTTTGCTGCTCTCTGTTATTTTTGTGCTACAAATAAAGTAAGGATGGGCAATTCAGGAGACTTTTTTGATGAATAGTTTCAAAATCTAAGGAAAAGTCTTTCAAGGCAGAATATGTTCTGCATGGTTGTCACTGTGCCGTCTAAATAATATCAGATAACATAGTTTGAGGGGAAAAAAAAATCTCAAAGTAAGATTATTTAGCATCTCTGGAAATTAATGCTTTAATGAATATGACTATTCAGGTGCTGAAGAAACTGATTTAGACTGCTGGGTTTTATTTTAACATATTTTAAATACTCATCTTCACTGAGTAAAAGTAAGCTTGTATACCAACAAATACAACTCAGTCAAAAAGACGAAAATGTGAAATCAACATATCAAAATGTAGGTTGATCAATGTAGATTTAAAAAAAAAAAAAAAAAAAAAAACCAAAAAAAACCCCACCCCACCCACACAAAAAAAAAACCACCAAACCCAAATTCATGTTATTTTGCTTCTTCAGTGAATAAAGAATTGGTAATTTTTTGAATATACTTTGAGTTTGTCAGAAGAGTGAATGGTCATCAGATGAAGAACTTAAATCTCCACAGGTTTGCCTGCCTGCCTTTGAGAGCAGTACTAATTGTTACCTTATGGTAGATAATAAAACACATCTGTTCTTTAAAAAGGAAAAAAAATAAAAGGTTTTCTGCCCTTTCTTCAAGTCTTCAGAGTCATCTCATCCTTTACAAATACCTTTTGTTGTTTGAGTTTCCTCTTCTCTACAGGTAAGCGCTATGCATACGTAAACTGGCATGAGAATAACTTCTTTAAAAAAATTAAATCTTGTCATCTGAATGTACGGTGTCTGCACCTCACTAGAGGGCAATGGATCCCTGTCGCATCTCCATGACTTTCCTAGGAATAGCGGAGCCTTCAGTTGTCCTTTGGAGAGGGACAGAAGTTCTTTCTCTTTGATTCCTCTTGAAAGCCGCTGCTGTGTGATCTGCGGCGGCGAGACCGTTTGTCAGGCTGCGATCAGCTTTTGTTGTGGTCCTTTCTGATGTGCCAGTGGGCAAGACGAACCGTGTTTCACGAAGCATGAGGCTCAGAGGAGTTAACATGAGAGGTAACAGTGCAAATTCCTTCTGAACGTTCCTTCTGAACGCTTTCCTCCATGTTTCTGCGACCCACAAGCTTGACTGGATCTTCTAGAAGGAAGAGCTTTTTTTTTTTTTCCTTCAGCTTTCAGCCCTTTTCTTCGGTGCGTCATTAACAGACATCAGGGGCCTGTGACCACTTTCTCATGTTTGCGTGGCTAATTGAAAAAAGGAGGTGTGTTTGGAGCAGTCTGGCTAAACAAAATTAGTGTGGGAAAAGGTTGTCTGGTTGTTAAAGACGTGTTGGGATGCCGGGGGAGCATATGGTCTGTGGTGAAAGGTCCGGGGCTCAAATGGCTGAGCCGTATTCTCAGCGCTGTCACTTACTTCCTATGTGCCGTTGTATTGATCCCACTCTCCCGCATCTGTGCTTTAAAAAGTGACTGATGGTAGCCTTGCGTCACTCTTAATATCACGTTAAATTTATTCATGTTGGTAGAGGGCTCAGGATTACAGTAACTGAATACATGAAGAAGCTGAAAATAAGTATTCCTGACAAGGTTTATGGTGGTATAATTTCAAAGTTATTTAGCGAAATTTCAGCCATGTAAATTATGTCTGACTCATGCTCACAGTACTCAAAGTCAGCTTTTAAAATACACTTTTCGAAGTTTTCAGTGTTGCACACGCGCTGTTGAGGCAAAGTGGAGAACATAGGAGTAATAAACAGAAGATTAGTAGGCTCTGAGCATTCTTCTTGGCAGCTGTGTAACTCCAATGTCAATTTGCATTCCTTTATTTTGTTTTGCTTTTAAGTGGCCTTTTCATGATATCTTTACTTTTCCCATTTATAATGAGGGAAAAATTGACTGCTATCGAAGCTAAAATTTGCCCAAAAGGGTAGAAGCTCATCACTTCTGAACTTGCATAATGATTTTGCTGTCACGTTCTGTATGTATTGCAGAAGTTCACCATCGCAAATATGGAAAATGTCACAGTAAAAGTTCTGTGTTTCGTTCTGTAATAAGTCCCAACATGATTTGTTTGGGTTTTTTTTTTTTCTTAGATTAGAGGAAGACGAGGTTCAGTGATATCTGCAGTACCTTGCCTTGAGAACGCTTCAGATTTGTACTACGGTTCTGGATAACTTTTAAAATAAATAACTTTTAAATAAATAAACTTTTAAATGACAAATTGTCTAATTGTTAGCGTGCAGCAGTCCCCCGTCACGTATGTCGAGGACCGGTGACGTGGCAGCGGAGACCTGTATAATGGGCGTGCTGGGAAGAACCGAGAGAAGGAAGGAGATATTTCACTGCTGTCAGCCAAGGAAAGGGGGCACGCCTCCCATCTCCCGAAAACTCGCCTGGCTCCCCCCAGCCCGTCCCCTGGAATTGTGTGCCGCTCGGCCCCGTGACAGGTGGCCTCTGAATCTGCTAATTGCAGCCTAGCACAGCATGTGCAAAACGCTTCCTGCCTTCTGTCCTGCTTATGTGGGAGCCCTTTTGGTGCCATCCTGTCAGAAGCCACAGCAACAGATGTGTTCAGAAAAGGCAAGAGCTTGCATTTCATTCAGTTCAGTTCCACGTTTTCACACCGCCATATGGTTTATATAGATGTTTTGTATACATCTTATCTAGCAGATGATTAGAAGTTAAAGGATTAAATGCAGAATCGAGCTTCCGCTAAAGTCTCTGTAAAGTGACATTATCAAAAACATGATCAAGCCCTAAAAGTGACTGACCTGCCTGGACATCTTTGTGTTTGAGAATATAGAGGTAAATGTCCATTTAAACATATTATAATACTATATTTTAAATATTATAATTATATTTTAAGTATTATAATTATATTATAAGTATTATAATTATATTATAATATAAGTATTATAATTTATATTTAAGAAGATTTAGCTCTTGCAAACCACTTCGAATTTCGAACGTCCACATACAAAAAAAATAGCTCTTCTTTCTCATACAGAGGAAAAAAAGATGCTTTTTGGTTTGGTAATGGAATACGGAATTGAAAGATGGCTGCAGGTGCCCGCTTGCAAGGGGGTAGTGCTTTTTAATGTCTGTCTCCTGCCTGGCCTCCAGTTGCTGCTCCATACGGTCTTAGGTTGGTCTTTGAGCACCGTGTACGGCAGAGATGGCGTTGCCTACTTACATTTTAGCTGAATCCCACCCTGAGCAGTTGTGATACGCGTAAAGGTGAGAAGGAATTGTTATCAGAGCGGGGATACTGAACGTGGGCTTTTCCAGAGCCCAAACTTGTTTCTTCAATGTACCATTCAAGACTTGGTCTACGATATGTCTGTTACCGTAATATAGTACCATTTTAGGGAACACTGGTAGTTTGTTGGTTTGTGGTTTTGTCTTTTTTTTTTTTTTTAAAAAAGGGGAAGTGTGAATATACCAAATGTCTCTTCTGTGAGTTTATATTCAGTCTAGTGGAATTCAGAAAACGAACCTTTTTCTGATTTGAGAAACCAAGCTGTTACAGGTGCAAATGTATAATAGAAAATTTTAGTAGATTGTGCGTACAGCCCAATCCTTTAGTTATTTTTGTAGTTTCACTTATTGCTAATGATAAAGCGTCATTAAAAAAAGCTTTTTTTTTTTTTTTCCCTTCTGTTTTGAGAGCATTCATCTTTCTATGCAGTTTTAAATGGGCAGATATAAAAGAGATGTGGACACGTTACGGGAAATTGAAATAGGATCCTATTTAGATTGAGTAGCCTCAGAATTGAACAGCCCTCAGAATTTAGAAAGCATATTTTTTTTCTTGAATTACATTATATATGTATAAGTCAACTTTCCTTAAAAACCATCAGTGTCTTCATTCAGGCAGCATTTGTGGGACCAGTACCATGGAACACCAGTTAAAGGCATCTGCGTTTCAGGTGTCTGACATGGACCTCCTCAGGTCCTGGAGGACCTCCCCCATGGCCTGGAGGGGACAAATAGAAAACATTGTTTGAGTTTGTTCTGTTAACTGAATATCAAAGCAGTAGGACAGAATAAAATAAAAATTAAAGTCAGATAGAAACAAAATAGAACCTGATGGTTTCCATCATGGTAAATGTAGAAATACCACCAATACGTGTGATGGTGCGCTCGTTAGTTGTAGAATGCAGGTCACAGTGATGTGTGGTGTTGAGTTTTTGCCTCCTGTTTGTCAAACATGGATGGAGTACAGGCTCGTTGTTCGGGAAGGTGCTGTTACATAGCTGTGGCAAACAGGTTGCCCACAGTCAGCTGCAGGGACAGGAGCAAAAAAAGTGTGCGGTCAATGGCTGCTTCTTATCCTGCCTTCTCTGAAGACTGCATTTTCCTTCCAGCGTCTCCTCAGTATGCTTGGACAAATTAAAATGGGGCATTTTCCAGAACTCGTTGATGATTTAATCAAACCTGTTAAGATATACCTTTATATAATGAGTATCCATCCCAGCTCAGGGCAGAAAGCCCAGTCAGCACTCAGCAGGCCAAGAGAGATTTAGCCTACAGATATCACCTCAGTTCTCCTGCTTAACTCTCTGTTAAAAGTAATTAAAACATTCAATGATAAAAGGAAAATCTGTAATTAAAGTCATAGGGCTGCATCCAGCCATATACAAGGCAGAACAGCTCGTGTCCTCCATTGCCTCGCACAAACCCACATTATTTTGGAGGAGGCAGTCTTGGGCGGTGGTTGAGTTTTGACCCATAGTATTATGATGGGATATTTTTAGTTCTGTAGGAGCTTCATCCTTTTTGTGGATAAAATAAACTTTGCACCTTCCGATTTTTAGGGGAAGGCTGTCCTGCTTCACAGAATTGAATTATTTTAATTGTGGCTTAATATCAGAAAAAATGGTATGTGATGCATCTGTGTAAACGCCATTTCCATTTTTATAAATATGAATTGTTTCTTTCGTGTCTATAATAACTATGCACTTTATTTCTCACATATGATGACACTTGAAAAGTAGCAATGTTAAAGAATGTTGGAACAATCTCATGGAAGATATTTGACTTATCTAAATATGGTCATATGACTTTGTTCATACAATTAAAAAAAATCCTACAAACAAAAAAAACAGGACCAAAAACCCCAAACCAACCCTTTGACTGCCTTTTTTTGTATTCAAGACTGAACAGTTAAAACTGGTAACGTATTCAAATGTGACCTCTGAGGATTTTGGCTAAAGCAAATTTAAGTCTTTTATGCTTTCCGTATCTTCAGTAGGTTCTCAGGTCCTTAATTTCATAACTTGGCATGGGGTGAAGTGGAAAAGTTATGATTAAAATTCACATATTAGTCAACATTTGAAAGTTAAATAAATATTGCGTTCACGGATCTGAAGGTGTTTTGATGCAGAAGAGAGTATATGGGGTAGCATCCCGAAAAAGTGTACAGTTTCTGAGTAGCTTTTGAAAGCAAGGTGGTTTTCCTGCAGAATGGAAATAATGTTTTGCCAATCACAAATCAATTATCAAACTTCAAACATTTACTTTGAAGAAATCTATTCATTCATTCATTGACTAAAGTCAAGAATTCTTGTACAGCCAAAGCATTTTTAGATTAATTTTTAAATTCTGTAGTTTAATAAGCTCTAGAAACGAGGTAATTCCCTATATTGTGATATTTCTGGCATTAGTATATTCTGACATTTGCATGTGTGAGAGATTGCATGTAACTGAAGTACGAGGAGTCACTCCATCACTGTTCTCCAGAAACCTGCATTCTCAGAGTGATGAGCTCTCTTTATATTTCCCTCCACGCGTAACTGATGCCGAGTGTGAGATTGCTGATAGGAGGTCTTTTGCACCTTCTTAGAAAATCTTCTGAAAATAAGGAATAGTTGCCGATTACTGCTACTAGGAGTCTTAGTTTTTCGTGTGAAAAGTTTCAGATTTTTCAAAACAACTATGGACTCTTTGACTTTGTAGTTCAGAAGTTCTGAGATTGCTTTCTCTTGCACAAAACTGTTTCGCTTCTGAATAATAGGAAACATTGATGAATGAAAATCCTCCAGTCTCCTTGCCATAGGTGTATACGCTGTTGCTCAGATATATCTGTTTTCCCTTCATATGCAGAACTGCTTCAGATGTGCTGTTGTGAAGCTTCCAGCCGCCTTAGCCTAGTTGAAGCTATAATTTATTTAAATAACTATGAAAGTTGTGTTCTGCCCCTCTTGACAGTTTGCAGTGACTGATCTCTCCGTGTGATCTCGAAGTAGCAGAAACTGTAGTTCAAGGTGGAGTTACAGTTACCGGTATTCGTTGGGTGTCACCGGAGGGTTTCTGAGTGAAAGGAGCTGGGAGTTGCACGGGATGGGTTGTCGGTGTTGCCAGCCTAAATCCGTGCAGTTCTGCCATCCCGTGTGCCGTTCCAGGGTCGGCAGCAGACGGTAAGTGGGTTTGATGCATATTTTTTGGTTTCTTCTGATGTAATTTTCATGGACTATTATTTCAAGGGTTTAGCTCCTTTTGAAAAACAACGGTAGTGGAAATGCAACGGAAGTTGTGCTTTGTCATCTCTTGAAGTTGTCTTTTGTAGTTCCTCATGCGGGATTTCCCGTGGGGGTTTGTCCCTGGAGCTCATGTTTTGAAATTTTCTTAGGAGACTCTTCTGAAGAACAATTCTATTTCTAGGGTTTCGGCAGCTTTTTAGCAGTTGATGAGTGACTGCTCTCTGATTTTTGGTTTGGGGAATGTTTGCCTTTTTCCTGATGCCGTGTTTCCTGCCATGCATGTTCTTGCAGCCTTTTATGGAACTTCTTTGTTAATTTTGGTACTACAGTTTCTTCTCATTGAAAAGCCCGTTTTTAAGATATCTGGTGCCCATGTAGCATCTGCCTGTGGTTTCTGAAGCTTTTATAAATATAATAAATAGTTAGTCTATCTAGACTTGTAAGTCATTTGTGCTTCTGTGCTCTCAATTCAGTATCACTACTAGATAATCTTTATTGTTGCCTATTTGTAACTTTTTTCCCCTCATTTACCCAACGTGCTACACTCACTTTATGTTCAAAGCCTTGACGTTGAACATACTCACTTGCCAATTCTCACAGTTGTTTGCCTAGTCTTTCATGTATCAGAAAATGCTAATAAGTATACTTTGTCTTTATTTCCATTAGTCTGTGTTCTTATTTACAAGTTCAAGCGCACGTTTCCAATATACATATTTACGTATTTTAAACAACTCTAAGATGTGTTATCACGCAAAATACTCATTAATGCAATTACCAGTCCGCATAATTATCCTGAAAGTTGTAACAAATCCTTCCTTTGCTGTTTTTATATTTTGTGGACTCTTAACTTCTGTTTTACCTTATTATTTACTACTTAAGTTGTTTTTAAACAGTCATGAAAATGGAGGTTCTTTTCCCAGATGCAGCAGTAGTTCGTGACTTCTTAACCGAATTGTCAGATGTCCCTAAAAGGGGGATTCTGAAAGTATTAATCACCTTTGAAATAGTACCTTTGGGATCGAAACTTTGTGTCTACTTTTCTCTGTGTTGTTGGTGGTGGTTTTTTTCTTCCCCCCTAAAGGCTGAGGAAATAATTCAGATTTTGAAATTTAGTAGTCTGACTCCGCAGTCTGAGGTTGAAGCTTTTTACTCCATCTTGAGATGAATAGAACTTGTTTTTAACTGATGAAGTAGTAACCGCACTGTGCTTTACACAAGAATTATTTTGACCTGTTGAATATTTTTACACTTTATGCATATAATATGTAATTCTAAAATTTTAATTTAAAATTTTATTATTCTATGTCATGCTTGTTTCTCTGGGATTCCTTACGGAATGGAAAGGCTGGTATTGAACTACGGCAGCAAAATCGTAAGATGGAGAAGAACCTTCAAAGTACTGTGACATTCTTGGGCTTACGGTCTCAAAATTTGTTGTGTTCTGTCAGGGAGTAGGGGGTAATTAGTGAGCGAGGCTTCTGCCTATTAAAACTTTAAAAATAGCTCCCCGTTTCTTGAACATTAGGATTGTTTTCATTTTTAGAGAATTTTCTGTTCTTTGTTTATAGCTGGGGCCAAGCCTTCCTTTCATCATCTCTCAATCTCAGCACCGCAGAATTTCTGTTCGCTCGCGTACAGACCTTTAAGCAATGTTGAAGCTACCAGTGAAAGAGTTTTATTCTTCTGAGCAATATTTGCCAGACACTTTGCCTAGGAGATTAAAATAAACACGTGAAGGAAAATTTGGCTGAAGGTTTTGCAGGCAGGCAGGCAATCATACTAACTTGAACTATCTGTATTCAGGCTTTATCCCTGCAGCTGCCTGAGCGTGTCCCGCAGTTTGGGTTTATTTGTTCTTTTGCGGTTACTTGTTCATACTATTTTGTGAGAACCCAGTGCCTGTTTGATGCGAGCTTGCCCACAATTTTGTGGAAGAAAATAAACGATGTGTGTACTATGTTGACATGCGAGAGTAGTGATGGAGCATACTTCAGCTTTTCCAGCTGTGGCACAACTGGTTAAGTGCGGAGAAGATGAAAGTCAGAGGATATAATCATACTGGACATGAGAACTGGAAGTGCATTAGGCCAAGAGGTTCCTAATGAGAGGAACTATTACCAGACTAAAATGAGGTAGTCGTGATATTTTTAGTTTATGAGATTGTTATTGATGTCAAATAAGAAAGTAAGGGATGATGAGGAGAAGTCGCATCAATAGAGAGAATACACAGGTGAATACGAATATCATTTAATTTTGGGGCTGAGCAGATGAAGAAATTTCAGGAGCCCAATCAACTGTGGTCAAAGATAAGAGATTGGTTTGAGGCTGCAGTGGCAGAAAAGCAAAGCTTGAAGAAGAGGGAGGAGACTAAGAAGAAAAGTCGTTAAAAAAACAAAAAAAATCTCACTCTCGTGTTTTCAGCCTCTGTGTCTGAACTCAGGTTGGTGCGGAGGGGAAGGGGCAGCAGCCTACGTTTCTCCTTGCTGGCCTGTGGTTGTCCCGTGGTCTGAAGGGTCTCTTACCCCCTTGAGGAGAGCCGGGCAGGGTCAGGGCTGTGGCCCATCTGCAGCCCTTTCGGTGTCCCCTCTGTGACAACGGATGGCGCAGGGGCTTAGCAAAAGTGGATGTATAGAGATATACTTCATCGATTATCAGAACCTCAGATACCATCAGGCATCTAGAAATGAAGCTTGGACTCGCACCATGTGTTTTTAATAGTTACTAATGGATCTGTAGTCCATAACTACTATTTCCTTTTTGAAGGCATTCATACTTCTGTCCTCCCCAGCCTCCTATGGTAGCATTAGGCCTGCTCTGCTCACTCAGTATATATTTTTTTTTAAGAGTACAGGAACATTTTCCTCTTTATAATCCTTAAATCACACAGGAGGGTTTCGGTAGACAGACAAGTGTGTCAGAAATGTCTTGGTGCAGGAGGTAAGGTCTGGGAGGCTCTGTACTTGAGGTCGCTCCTGGCTTCTCTTGCTTTACCCCGGCATGCACGTCCCTGTGTGAGATCCTGCCAGAGCGACCACGTGTTCTGGGAAGAGAAGTCAATATTCTGGAGATACTCGGGAAATATCTGATGGGAATTGTTGGGGAAGAAACTGGGGAGGGGCATTCGGGGAACCTGGAGCGGGTTCAGGATGTGCTAGTGATGTAGAAGGAGGCAGATGAGAGCACCCAGGGAGACAAATGAGAGATTTACATCTTGGAGCTATTTTAGACTCTGTTATTCTCCATGGGGAATTCCCATTCAGCTAAGAATGGTGCCATTCTTGTAAAGTATTTCAGTGAAGCTTTGTGATATAATTTTATATTAGAAACCATAGTTAAACTGTAGAACGTAGAAAATACTACAAGAATTATCCATCTCGTCAAGGCTTTCAAAAGTAGATGGCTGTTGGTATTGCAAAAAGGGGACCTGTCAAGGTAGCATGAAGTTGTTACAGGAGTTTAAGGACAGCCTTAAGACTGACTTTAAGTATTTGTATTAATGACTTTGACACTGACGAAGAGGCAGTCCTGTCGAACAAACCTTGCAGGCGTCGCTACAGGGGCAGAGCGAAGCCAGCACCAGCGCCAGCTGCCTTTGTCCCTGCTGCTTCCTTTTGCATTACTACTGATGTTTGTATAACCAGAAAATGAGCAAAAAGTTCATATCTTACCCTCTTCCCCTCTCCCCCAAAGTAGGTTTCGGTCAGACCGGGTGCTCGGCCTGGCTTGCTGGGCTTCGTTACGTGGCCCCATAAATGCCGGCGTTAGCACGGGGAGGTAGTGGGAATGAACAAGTAGGTTTGTGGAAGAGCAAAACTGCCCTTTTCAGAAGTAGCGTAGACTTGGATCAAATGAAGCAAAGGACTCTGGAAACATTGCCTGATGTAAAGTGAGCTGGATCTTGGATGGCAGTTCATCCAAAGGTATTTGAACTTGACTGTGTTGGGCCAGAAGCCCTTTAAAAGGGTGAGAGGTCTGAAGAGCACTTCAGTGCCCAAACCGTGTCTGGTGCCCATCTGGACGGTGGTGACTAGAGAGCAGCTAAGCACGATACCTTACAAGAGCCTCGTGATACGGATGAAGTCAAGGTGGTGGTGGAAGGACGATGTGCTTGTGGTGATTTGTGGTTGCCAGGTAAGCGGAGACAGAAGAATATTTTATTGTGTTACTGTAGTCTGCTGTAAAGCAGTCGAGATTTGGGAACACACGTAAATCTGTAGGTTGGGTTTTTTCTCCTCCCTAATATGGAAGCAACTTCACCTTCTAAGCATATTAAAAAGAAAGATTATTATGATGATTAAGTTATAACATTATTTACAGTAAGTGGTAGAAGACCTGAGAAATCCGTAGCATCTGTACCTTTTGCTAACAACAACAGTGTGAGTCAACAGCAAACTGACATTGTAACCTCAGCTGCCTAAAAGGACCCAACGTACTTTCAAAAATATTTCCTTATGTTTCAAAAGAAAAAAGAAAAACTTGCTGAGGTATTGAGATTGGTTGGCAGTATCTCTTTCTCTTACAGTACACAGAATTCAGAATACCTCAGCCCTTGACAACCAAGAAATGAAAAGTTATGGTACAAGAAAATCCAGATTTAAATCTTCCCCTGCTGAGCTGGCAGTAGCAACTGAAAATTATTTGCGTGCTAAGGTGTAGTTGCACTGAATAGTGGAAGGAGCTGTTGAAATAACTAAATGGAGCTGTTGGTTGGATTTAAGGAGATTTATTAAACTTTCCCTGTTCACCTCTTGTACAGTCTTTCCGCGTGTTTATGCTTCATTTCTACAGTAAATGGGACCCGTTTTCTATCTAAGATGAATATGAGATAGACTTGTGGGTTTACTGGTGTTCAGTCAAAGTACAGAGTTGGTTGTCATCCAAGGAGGGAGAATTATCCAAGTGAATTTCCACCTGGTTGGAGGGTATGGAGAAGGCAGAGGCAGACTTGTCCTGGAGGTGCATAGTGAAAAGAGGCAACGGACACAAGCCGGAAAAAAGAAGATTCCAGTTAGATGTAAGGAAAATAAAGTCACCATAAAGGTGGTCAGCCCCTGGAGAGGTTGTACGAACCTGTTTTCAAAGGTATGTGAAACTTGATGCGTCAGTACCCTGAGAATCCTGATCTAGTTGGACCACCTTTTAGCAGGAGGTTGGACTGGAGACCTCCATTGGTCCTTTCCAACCGGCACGTTTCTGTGATTCTAACCTATAGTAAGTGTAGGGGTTTTGTGGAATAACTGAATCATGAGGTTATAGGCCAAATATACTTTACTGTAGGTCAACATTCACTTACTGTGGGTAACTCTGGCTCGTGACCACGATGACTGCTGTGTTTACTGCTCTGCAGTGCCCAGTATGGCCTTATCTCCCCATGGTTACCTTCGGGTGCTCTGTACGATAAACTGCCAAAAGAAGCTAATTTCTATTACCATGTTATCAATGTCTGCCTTTTGCCAGCACAAGTGGTTGTGTAAAGGGGGCCTACAGGAGAGCTGGGGAAGGACTTCTTACTAGGGCATGTGGTGATGGGACGAGGGGGAATGGCTTCAAACTGGAAGAGGGCAGGGTTAGATTAAACATTAGGAAGAGATTTTTCACTCCGAGGGTGGTGAGCCCCTGGGGCAGGTTGCCCCGAGAAGCTGTGGCTGCCCCATCCCTGGAGGTGTTCAAGGCCAGGTTGGACGGGGCTTGGAGCAACCTGGGCTGGTGGGAGGTGTCCCTGCCCAAGGGCATGGGGATGGAACTTGATGATCTTCAAGGTCCCTTCCAACTTAAACCATTCTATGATTACATCAAGAAGTTAGTCCAAGTTACAATTAGTATAGCAAGAAACCAGGTTAGTTTTAAGGGTCAGCTCCTGGTGCAGTTGGTTGTGTTAGCGCTCGGGGAAGGGTGAAGTGTTGGGCAGAAACAGATCAAGCACAGAAAACGTAGGACCGTTTCCTCCAGCAGTAGCACCAGCAGTTGAATGTGAAAATGCAGAAATCTGATATCAGTTTCTGGTAGATCATAGAGTTAGCTTTACTCTGTGCTAATTATGTTTTCTTGATGCAAAACGTTGGGTTTATGGCAATAACACTGTTTTCAAACGACCAAGATTATCTATGAACATACAGGCATTAATCTAGGTCGGTTTCATATCAAGCCATATCATCGTGTATTTACTTTGTGTGGCAAAAATGTTTAGAGTTTCTGTGAAGAGGGTTTTGGTTTGGGTGTTGTGGTATGATGATGTTTGTGTATATTTTCATATTTGCATTTATTTACTGTCCATAGGTTACCGGAGATACCCAGTTTCTTAGAATTTTAGTACCAAAGCTTCATGTATCATGGTGTGTGAGCGCTAGACACAAACATCAAATTTTAGGACCCCGGTGCAATCCACTGAAAAGAATGTAACTGGTTGCATGACTTACAGCCATTTCTTTGTGGACGCTTACTCCGAGGGATTCCAGCCAGATGATTTAGTAATACTACTTCTGGGCTAAACTGGTGGTTTGCCTTATTTATCGCAGACACCTGAATGTGCCTTTTTCTGGTCTCTTAAGGAAGTAATGTTATGGAAAGACTAAGAAAAGAGAACAGGCAAGACAAGACTTAACAGCCTACGTGTATCTGAAATTGTAAACAACTAAAGATAAAAAGGAAATATTCGGGCTAGCGTAGGGGCTTATAGCTAGAAATAAAGCAGTGAAACGAAGAAAGAGAAGATTAAGGCTAAATGTCATGAAAGAGCATTCTGCAACAGTAGTGGTTTTTTAGATGACTCTTCCAAAGAAAGCAAAGGAAAAACTGTTTCAGGACAAAGGCCTTTTTTTTTTTTAATTTTTCTTTTTTTTTTTTTTTCCCCTGTTTCTTTCCTTCAGCTTAACCACTCAATGTAAAATAATCTCATATGGGTATACAAAAGAATGTGTTAAATTTTTGAGGCATGAATGTGAATCCTTGGGAGTCGGGATCCTCGGGATCTCGCAGTACCAAGTTCTGCTGTTGGAAACGAGTCGACGGCAGCAGCTCTGCGCACGGCGTGCGCTTCGCTAGCTTCAGTGGGACTTTGTGGGAATGAAGATCTGTGTAGTTCAGGATTTAGTTGTAGATTAGTTGAAAAAAGGGAAAGTAAAAACTGTTGGGGCTGAAGCGGGTAGAGACGAAGGGGGGAAGATAGAAAGAAATTATTAAGCCTTTATAGGAGTGGTTTGCTTTCTTTTTTGAATAGATATAAATGCTGCTGCTTTATTTACCATCAGTAGGACCTAGGTGGCAATTCTACTAGTAATTTGCACTGTTTCACTCGAGGTTAGAATCATTCTAGAAGAGGAAGAAGGGCGTATATATTTGTGGTCTGTTAACCACCAATGGGAGGTGAAGAACTAACAAACCGAAATCCTGAATTTAAACTTGTAAATGGCTTAAATAGATGACAGTTTTTAACAATACCATTATTTTGACATGGATACTCTTAGCTAAGCTTTTGAAAGCTTTTCATGTTTTTCCTTAAAAAGCTTGTAGTGTTATCTCCAGTGTCATAAAATTCTTGCAGATCAAAATTGCTTTGCTGGTTTAAACTGGTGATTTAAACTGGCATTAGCAACACTGCCGTAAAACGGATGCTTCTGCAGTTTTCTCCAGCAGGCAGGCTGGTTGGAGAAATTTCTGCCCGCTTCCTCTTGGCCATTCGTTCCTTCTCCACATGAAGGTTTTCCCCCCTTTTTTACTTGCACCGGTGAAAGTGCTTGTGGTGGTGTATCTTTGGGCTGATGGAATGGTGCAGGTAAAACAGGGGGGTTTGTGCTTTTATTGGGAGGGGGGAAGGTGGTTAGCTGGATTCTGCAAAATTTCCTCCGATACATTCAATTTTTGTGTCTTTGGAGGGTTTTTTTTTTTTTTTGCTTCTTTTCTTTGTTTGTTGTTTGCTGTAAGCCCAAATAATTTCAGTGCTGTGGTTTGCTGTGAGGCTCTGCAAATATTTGTCTCGGCACATTGGGGCGGTTGGAGCGCTCTAAGGGCCAGGTAGGGAACGCGCTGCTCGGTCCTCAGCAGCGAGTCTGTCACAGGCTTGGTACTAGAGAAGACATCCATGCAAAAGCGCCCTTGGATTTTTCTTTTTCCCACATAAATATTTCCAGTCTTCTACATATCCCAAATAACCATTAGGAACTGGTGAAGAAATCTGTTAAAATATGCAGTGCTTCTAAGAAACTTTTAAGCGCTGTAGCTGAACATGCAAGTTGTTTCTAAAATTATTTGCAATTATTAGAGCTATCGACATCACCTCATGCTCCTTTTCAGTAATTAACAGTAAACTTGGGTTGTTTTTTTTCCCTTGCTTTCTGCACTGCTCTGAGTTAGAGCGGTGTTCCAGCTGCACTCTGAAATCTGACAGTCGTCGCTTCCAACCTGGTAATGAAGTGTCGCCTGGGTGAAACCGGAGACCAGCCTGGCTCCAGACCTCTTCTGTATTTGCTCCATATTTAAAGAAGAGGTGTTACGTGATATTTTGTCTGATGTCACAAAAATAGTTAAATCCCTCCTTAAGATTTAAAACATAACTTTTCTTTGGGCTCAAATGCCTCCTTGCTGCCCCGAGAGGGTCTTCTTGAAATGCAGACACTCCGTCTTTCCCTTTCTTAGAGAGCAACCTGTCTTATCAATTACTTCCATAAAGAAGCATTTACTACAAATGCCGTTTCTGCTGTTAAGGCTGTGAAGAGACAAACTGCATACCTGATATGTCTGGATACTAAGGAAGTTAAGCAACACAATCCTTGCAATTCCTCCTGACGACTGTGAAACGGGGATGGGATGATTACAGTTCTCCTGGGAGACGTCTTAAAAAATTAACAAGGTCATTTTCTTAACAAAAATTTCCAAACCTCGTTTCAACCAAGTGGGAAGGGAACACTGCTTTTATCTGCTTCTGACTTAATTGTCCGCGTGTCTGTTGTGGAGATGTCATCACGCGATAGCAGTGCCGCTAACGCAGAGAGGGGCTTCTCAAACCCCTGGGAGAAATACGGCAGTTTCTGTGAAAGATTTTCTTTTTAGTAAAGATAAGATGGAAAGAGTAATGATGGAGACAAAACTGATAAAGGCAGAAATATCAGAAGGAACGGCAAGCTAAAGCCAGAATTTTTAAAGCTGTGTTAGATGCATCTTCAGAGCTGGAAAGGCCATTCGGAAGAAGTTACCTCCTTCGCCAAGTCCTTTAATAGCAGATGATCTTTTCTCTGCGGGAGAATAAAGAGCGCTGAGGTCTTAACTGAATGTGTCTTAAACGGGGATGCCTGGCAGTGTGAGTCAGGTCGGCTATGGCAAGCACAGGTAGCCGGGAGAAGCTTGGGATCACTGAACGGCTGAAGGTTCGATACAGGATTTGAGCCGTACAGAATCGAGTGCTCCCTCCCTCGTGCCTGAGTCCACTTTATTAATAGCGCAAAATTACAATTGAACTAAGCTGATTAAATGGCACAGTAGATTTGTCACACAGAAACAGTGTTGTTAATCTGGCAGTCAAATATATTGGAGGGGAAATGAGGTAAAAAACGCAACAAAGTCCATCCAGAATTATGATTTTCCTTATTTTAGGGGGGAAAAAAAAAAAAGGCAAAAACCTACTCAGGCTTTTTCTAACGTGTCTGGAAGGTCTGCTTTTCAAGAAGGCAGCACAGTCAATTGGGAGGAAATAGGGTTTTATCTTTTATTCAACCAAGGAAGGAATGCAGGCATAACTTCAAATAAATTTACTATTAAAAAAATAATAATAATTACATTTGAGGAGTATTCTGAAATTTCTTGGAGTGATTTCCAGGTTCCACGGGGCTGATCTGTATGTACTGGGCATATAATAGAAGAGAGACATAAATTCATTTCTGTTAGTAATACAATCACCTCACAAGGTATTTTTTATTAAATTAGACCTGTGTAACTAAATTGCTGCTGATGCCTTTTGTGGATGCTCCTAAATCATCAGCTAAATAGCAGCTGATCTAAGTTTGGCCAAAGGAAGAAACGAAGTTTTGGAAGACGATCTTCATTCTTACTGATAGTAATCAATCAGAATTTGGTACTTGTATACGCTCTCGGTTTAAAAGCATTGTAATTATGGCAGTGCTACAAATCTTATCTTAATGGAGGAGGAAAAAAAATAGTAAATATGACCCATACTTTGAGCTTAAATGTTCTGTGGATGTTAACTTGTAGAATGAGTACCGTTTCCCTTAATGAAGGTAAACAGCAGGATTAAAAAGATCAGTTTCCCAACTTTTTTCTAGCACCATTAGAAGCAAAAGCAAAGTGTATACTGACTTACCTGACCAGTTACAGAATTGTTTTCTTCTGTTATTTCCTGTTTAATTCATGCTTTTGATAACTATTCTTTGTCTTTAGAAAAATCTTTCCTGTTTTCTGGGGGTCTTCCTCAAAGCAACGCTCAGACAATGAGAGATGTCGGTATTTAGGGCATGTCCCCAGCTTTCATCTGCTTTTCCTTACCTTTCATGTTTGTTTTTTCCCATCCTCAGGACCTGCGGTGCCTCCTCTTCGGTATCCCTAGCAGCGGCAGCTGGTTGTGTATTTGTTTCAGGAGGCGGGTGGCCCTTCTGTCCTGCTCTTTTCCAGACATGGGGGCGAAGGGAAAGCTGGTAGAGTAATAGGTGTATGTGGCTGTAAAGCCTGAAAAAGTGGGTGTCAGGTTTATCTATTCAGATACACGCATTAAAAATGTTTTAATCTTACATAAAAAGTTTTACTAGATTTCAGTTTGATGGTGAACATGCTCTGCTAATGTAAAGAAATATTCCCCTGTTAAATCTTGTGGGATTTGGGGCCACTTGTGAATTAATGTATTTCTAGGAGTTCCATCAAAAGAGAAATCCTTTGTAGAACTACAGATGTTAAAATACAGACCAAAAAAAAAAGGTTCTTGTTCTGGCAAGTTGTACACAGTTATTAACAGCTGAATATTGAAGTCAATGCAGAAATGACCCCTGAAACCTGCTAACCATGACTCTCAAATTTCAGAGGAACTCTTGTCCTAGACCTTCTTTCTGGTTCCTTTCCTTGGAAATAAATGAGATATCTACAAATTTGTGGTAATATCCATCTAGTTTTACTTACCATTTCACCAAGACGTGTTGGTTAAACATTAATAGAATTAAGGAAATTAGAATGACGAGGAGAAGACGGAGCAGTGTGGACAGAGGGGAAGCCCCGAGCCGGGGTGGTACCCGTACCCAGGCAGAACAGCTCGCCCTTTCGTACCGCTGGGAACGCATCGATTACACTTGGAAATCCAGCGATTCCGTAGGAGTTTGCATTGTAGGTCTTCTACCTAAAATGGCGTTTGAGGATTTGGCGCTGCCCTGTTCCCGATCCCCCGCCACGCACCAGGAGCCCTGTACCGCAGTCAGACCCCCACGCTTTGGTCCAGCAGCATTTGCCATCCTACTTCTGGTAGTGCCACGAGCCCGTACGCCTCTTCCGCTGGCGTTCGTGGGGGTTTGTTAGCGTTTTGGGGTTTTATTTTCCTGTCAGGTGGGAAAGTCATTTGGCACAACAGGATGTTGAACTCTTTCGAGAGTGTGGCCAGAGGTAAAAAAGGACTATTGCTCTCCTGACTGCCACGTAGAACCGGTGCTGTCGGACATCTGGCTGACCGGGTACCTGATATTAAAGCGTGACTCTGCTGAACAGGTAACGGGGGCTCTGCTTACGTCCCTGTGTCCTTCCTCTCGCGGTGCCAGTCCTCTACAAAGCAGTACCATTCTGCCCATTGGGATTTGAAACGTGGTATAAAACTTTGCAGTTTGTGCTGAATAATTATGCTTCAGCTAAATGAATGGAAAAATACTGTTGAATGGAAACCGTCACAAGATCAGCCAATTAATACAATTTTTCTGTTGCGTTTGATTGCCTTTTCTGTTCTTTAAAGAAGACAGAAAATAAAACAAGAGACATATCCGAAGAGATGCGTTTGTGTTTTTTCTTTTGCTATGTAATCATCACAAATTCATACGTTCTTAAATTTACAGCATTTTGTGCTTCTAAATGTTTCTAATTTAATTTTGGAGGAGAAGAATATTTCTTCAAACAATTGAGGCTCAACACTGTGCCATTTTTTCTGTTTTAAAAGAAAGTCTCTGAAGAGATTTCAGTGTTTTATCTGCATTGTAGTGTCCTCTTCAGTTTTTGATTCAGTGTCATGCTTTCGGGTATTCGGTGCTTGAAAGCACAAGAACACTAATTATTTTATAATAGTAAATGTCAGTACACGGTTTTCTCAAAATCAACCAAAAATAGAACTTCAGTCCAACTTGTAACATCTTTGCAGGTTTTAAATGCAAGTATTGATAGGAAATAGCCATTCAGAAACTAAACCTTTGGATCTACAGTTCTATAATGCAGTTCCTTCAGTCTCTAGTTCTATGTTTAGAAAAATTATTACTATGACATCAGTTCTCTACAGATTTGTTATAGACATAGACTGCCCTGCAGCTATAAAATGCTGTTAGGGTGATAGTAACTGCCACAAATCGGAGGTGAGTATTTTTGGAACCATCTAAACAGCAGAGGAAGAACATCGTACCATAAAGTACGGTAATACTGGCACAGTTATAAAAAATATTTTTCTGTTTTCTTTCTTCAACCCAAAAATAAACAATAGGTAGGATTCCTAATCCTTTCTTTCATTTTTCCCAGTTTACGCATTCTCACGTTTTCAGAAGAATTTAATCTGTCTTTGCAGTGTTGTAACCACGAGATTACAGTTGACAGAAATTTTGTATTTGATTTCCAACTGTGTCACCAACATACCAAGGATTTGAGGAGGTCACTAAAAATCACTCTGTTACAGTTTTCTGTTTGCGAAGTAAGAACTTGGTCATCTTAACGTGACTTGGGAAATGAATTACATTTGAGAGCGTAATTTTAGATACATTAGATGTTGGGATGAATGGCAGGATACATGCAAAGTATTTTCTTTTGTATATGGAAATTTTAGAAAGGTGAAAACCATGGGGTTTTTCGAGAGATTGTTCTAATTTGCTGAGGCGTCATCTTCACTGAAAGGTGAGGTACGTGTGACTGGTCACTTAGTGGGTATTTTAATTAGTCAGAATTCAAAAGAGTACTTGGGCGAAATGCGAGTAAATCTCATTACTTTGACAGTGGTTGCTTAACTACAAAGAAAGCATATATTTAGTAAACCCTACTCACTTCTGTGACCTAGTTTGCTGTGGATAATAATTTTCTTAGGGCAGCACTGGGCTTACTCCCCCCCCACTCCTTCCCCTGTTTAACTTACATGAACGAGGGATTCTTCTCATCACTCATCTTCATTTCTGGGCCACTCACCTCAAGGCAAGGCTCCTCCCCTTGGCGTGCATAGTAACTCCTGGTTCCCACTCCAGCTTCACTTCGGTCTGCTCCCGGTCCTCCTTCTGTTCCCATGGAAGCGCTCACACTTTCCTGGTTTGTCATTCCTCTCTGATAAAGTAAGAGTTTGAACCCTACGTTCTTCATCTTCCCATGGCTGCGGGTGGTGTCGGTGCTGGTTGGGCAGCCCGCTTCAAAGACCACCTGAGATGGGAAATAAATTGATGAAAAAGCTTCTCCGTGCTTGGTTGAATGAGTCATAACTTCTGTACTCACGTAAAGCTCTCCGGCTTTAAGAGCGTGCTCTACTATTAGGGTAGCATCAAATAAGGGAGAAAGAAAAGTCTAGATGCCGTGTTCCCATTGTGGCAGAACATAATGCACGGTGGGAACCGAAGCGGGGGGAGCGCGGTTCCTTAGCGGTTGGGTTGATAGGGGATTTGGGGGGAGCTTTGGGATGGTTTTTTGCGTGCTTGACTTGTTTTTTCTCTTTTGGTTTGTTCTACCCCTTATGTGGGCTTCTGAGACTCCAAGAGGTGGTTGCACGTTAGACAATCTCCATGGAGAATTTTGCTTTTGCTAATTGTAGAAGTTACACTGTTGAGCTTTAAAAAGAGATTAGCTGCTAAAACAGTATTTATAAATAACCTAGAAAGGAAAGAAATGTAGATACTCAGATGTTTGGAAGAGGAATGGGATTTCTTTATAATGTAGTAGTGTCTCACTGAGGGTTGGGGGTTTTTTTCTTTCAGAAATATTGTTTTGGTTCTCAGAACTTTTAATAGAACTGGGATTTTGACTATATTAAAAAACAAAGTATCAGTGTAACTAATACATAGAGAAAATACATTTTTGGGTTTTATATATGCTTAAATATGATATTTATATGTATGCACATATGGTTTAGACTTAAATATAGCAGATATAGCTCTATATTTGCAAGTATCTGTTACGGAAGCAGTGCCCCGCCGCAGCATTTTGCCCCGAGGACTGCGGTGAGCTGCATCGCCGAGTCCCGCTGTGCTCGGCGCAGTGACGAGAGAAGTTTTGTTAATGATGTGGGCCCAAGTGGTGCTGGAGAATGCTCGAGAATTGTGAAGACTGGCCTTCACCAGCCTACTAGTGCTGGAATTACTGAGGCTTTCATACTTTTAGTTAAAATGTCTTTTTTTTTCTAATGCTAATTAGAAAGTTCAGTTATGTCGGCGTCAATAAAGTGGTAAAAAGCAGTTAAAAGCAGGATGAAATTCTTTCTTAGAACAATGTTGGAGTAGTCATCTGTCATGCGGTCTCGCTAGCTCTTGCTTGCTCGTCTCTGACAAAAGCAAGATAGACCCAGGTTATTTATTTCTTGCTTAAAATTATTAATTTAGAAAAATACCGAGGCTGCCTTTTCCGCATTATTGTGGAACAAAAAAAAGAAACTCGAGTGGTTTTCCTCCTATTTCCTTGACGGTGGTCTGGTACGCCTTTGCAACTTGAGTTGAATCGTCTTGCGGATTCTAAAAATCAGAGGAGGATGTAACCTTGGTAGGGATGGCGCTGCGTTGTGGGCAATGCTCGTTCCTGTGCCTTTCTTCCTCTTGCACCGCACGCGTCGGGTCTGATCACCAGTACGTGACCTACGTGTGCGTTTATGGGCATAAAAACAGCAAGCTGGAAAACAAAGAGCCCTTTAGTGTTTTTCAAATCTACTAGTCCTTTAAATTTGTTACTAAAAAAAAAAATTTAGAAAAGACTTGTTACCCCCACATAGTTATATGCAGATACTCTGTTACGCATACTAAAATCTCGAATGTTTTCTGTATACGTTTGTCTTAGTGTGAAATAATCTTCAACTGACTAAGTTTGGGTTTTTTCTCACAACTAAGAAAAACATACCTCCCAGAGGCAAATGACTGATGGAGATTGCAAAGCCTTTGTAGTATTGCTGTGGTAGTGCCTCTCGCATATGTTCCCTCATCTAAAAGAAAATGGGCTGAAATTTTGCACCTGTCCAAGCTCATAGGTTTCGTTTTATACCTAAACATCTACATAAGGTTCAGGCATGTTTTTCACCCGTGTGATTTGAAGTAACGCATGTAACTTCATCAAAGTTACTTTTGATTTACGCCTGTGCAGAAGTTGGCTCTTTCAAGCCGCTAATTTGTTGAAACTAATGCAAATATTTAATTTCTGAGGTCAGAGTGTCTTCTGTTTGCGTTTGCGATACTGTAATGAAAGCAACCCACACCCCAGCGTGGGGTGGATGCGGATGGTTAGCGCAGCTCCCGGAGGAGCGGGGTTTCGCCATCAGAGCTCGGGACCGGCCCGGAGCCTCCTCTAAAGAAACCCAGGCACGGGCTCAGGGGGGTCTACCCTGTATCATTTTCTGCGCTCGAGTTATTTTTGTAAAAGGTTTGAACAATAGTTTGTGCTGTTGTGTCAATAATAGCGGGGAGGGGGGGAGATCTACCTTATCCCAAATAATACAAAAATAGAGTACAAGAGCTATTTACAGTGGGAACAAATGGAAAGCTAATGACATTAGAAAAATATATTGATGGTTTTGCGTAGCTGTGCAATAACATAGCTTAAAAATAAATCTGATGGTTTTAAGACTTAGTAGCACCCATGAGCATAAAAAATAATGTCTAAAAACAATTTATTATTTTTCCCCAATGATTTTTGAGCATTTACTTTGAATGATTATTGTCATGTGTTCAGATGGTGTAGCTTCTTCAAAGTTGCTGTTTGGGAATAAATTAACGAAAATATATTTGGGATTTAGAAAGTTTCAGATCTCAGAAGATACTAAATGTTGAGTTGTATCTAAATAAATGTTTTGTACCCAGTCCAGGAAGAAATTGGGGGAAAAAAAAAAAAATCAAAACAGATTCTAACATTTGAGCAGAGACATATGTTTTGTGGGTTGGCACCAGACTAGTATGCAGAATCTTGTAGAACCAACTCTTCATACTCTAGGATATTTAGAGGAGCAACATTCAAAACAAGGTGCTAGAGAAGTGAAAATAAAAAATAAAATAGAGAATATAGACTTTCTTTAAGACAGAAAATGCTTGGTTTGAGTCACTTGGTGACTGTCCATTTATTTCTAGTGCCATGTAACTGTCTTTTTTGTGTCAAGGTCGAATAACATACAGGAATCGGATATTGCAAATAAGATACTGTGTTATTGAAAAGAAAATGTTTTATTTTCATTGGTAAATCCACATTAATTGAAGATGAGATCATAGTGACTCCTTCTGGCTGTTAGGATGATGATCATAAAATCATATGGGAAAAAAAAAAAAACCCAAACTAAACACTTGGGTGCTGTTCAGCAAAATGAAAGGTCCCATGAGATTTAGAAGATTCCCCTGAAACATGTGGTTTAACACAGAAGGAACTTCTTCCCTGTGATGCGATGCTCAAACTCCTTCGAGAAGGCTTAGGGGTTTTGAGAGCAAAATTAACGATACCCTTACAATTATTGCTGTTGTTATATGTGAGACAAATGATTAAATCTGATCAGAAATAACATCTGCAATGGGAGCAGAGTTTAAATATCTGCATTTTGGTTGTGCAGTTCAGTGCCAAAAAAAAAGAAAGTATCGTCTATTAACACAAAAGGCAAAGTGAGAATGATGTACTTGTCAGGTGAAAAAAAAAAAAAGAGGTACTTAAAAAATCTGGAGAGATTTGGGTACGATTCAAATTCTTAAGAAAATTGAATAGTAAGTTGGAGGGGCCGTTGAGAGAAAGCAGCAACACCGAATTACATGTGCAAAATCATTTTTAGGGAAAAGAAGTCACAGACTCTGATGAACCGCTTGGAAGAATAATTGTTTAAAATGACCCAATGAAACGTTGTGTTCGTTTCCCTGTGGTTGCTCCATATTACGTGTTGTCCCTTTAAAAAAAGCAGTTTTTACTCCGGTTCTCAGTGCATCTTCAATTTTAAGATCTCCCTATCAGCAAGTGTGCTTTCTGGTTTGTAACCGCTGATAAGTCTCTGCCACGCTGAACTTACTAAACAGATCTGTTGATGGATGCTGCTTTGCCTTCCGTACCAGTTTATTCCTCTGACTTCATTGATTTGGCATATTAAAAAAAAAAAAAAAGTAAAACACAGCCAAAGCATAGCTAACACCAGAAGGGTATGTCGTGACCTGTTGAATTAAAGGTAATTGTTTCGGGTTTAATGTTCACATGGCATCCCTTAATGCAGCAGCATTTGGTATGATCTTAGATGGGGTTGTTTGGTGACTTTGAGCAGCTTATCAGCAGAACTTGTTCGCCTGTTTGTTTCACAGACTACTTCTGTGCGCTTCAAGGTATTTTGTTAGCCTGAAATTATTTGAAACACTTTTTTTTTTTTTTCCATTCCTGTCCTGTTCCTCAGCCCTGTCTTGGACCATATCTGAAAACGCAGTGGCAGTCTGCTGGGGCAGTGTCGCTTTTAGTTCCTACACAGCAGCTTTTTAATACTTTAATAGGGTCGTTTTGTATCTGGAATTTTTTCCCATACCAATCCATCAGCTCTCGGTTTGGCAAGCATCAAGGCTCAGCATACATCTAATTTCTTCTTCAGATTTTTCATTAGAAGAAGAGAGTTAGCATAATCATGGTATAGCCTGTGCAGTTTTATTTCAGAGTCCTATCTGACAGTTGGGTTTTTTTTTCTACAGGGATTTTAAAAGTTTGGAAGTACTAGAAAGAGCAGAGAGTATCCATTTAAGTACTCGATAACTTGTGATTTTTGCAGAAGTTGATTTGAAAGGTGTTTGTTCTCAGGTGATGGAAGTTGGGGGGTTTGGATTGACTTCAGAAGATACAAACAATTCAGTCAAAGCTCAGATGAAATAACTTTTTGCATTGATAAAGGCAAACTGCAAAAACTTAGTGGTTTTGCTCTGAGAAGTATTTAACTATGATGGCTTTAAGCAGCAATAAATGGTCCACAGAGCCTGCTGAGTGATCTGGTGATCCAACCACCTTTCCACACATGTCCCGACTGCCGGCAGTCAGATGTGTCAGGCCTGCAAATAAAGTAATGAGTAAATAGATAAATCATGGGGTTTTTTTAAAAAAACACATATTGAGGATGAATTAGTTGTTTGTTAACCCAAACTGGGTTGCTGCTGTGGTTGCATACTGTCAGAGGAGTCAGCAAGAGGTTTTCCTTTGCTCAGAGTTGGGTTCCTCTCTGCTCTGAGAAAGACTAAATCAGATGGAATCCACTGAGTAGGGGGGAAAATTGTTTACAAGAGGAAAGCTTTTTCACTTCGTTAGTCTTGTAGTTAATTGTGTCTGTTGCTAAACGAGAACTGAAAGACTTCAGAAGTGTTGCTGCATACGTTAGGTTATACGGGGACCAGTGGGGCTCAATGTTGTATAGACCGTCGAGGATGTCCATAGGGGTGGGTTATCCTGACTTAACCCTGTGATCAAGGTCCGTGTCTCACGCTACGCAGCTGCGCTTCGCAGTTCCTTCAGTGGGTAAATGTTCTCCAGAGCAGAGAACGTCAGGACGTTCTGAAGGTCAGGAAACACCTTTTTACTTGAGGGTGGTTGACCCCTGGACCAGATTGCCCAGAGGGGCTGTGGAGTCTTTATCCGTGGAGATCTTTTAAAGTCCAACCAGACACGGTCCTGGGCCACCAGCTCTAGGTTGCTCTGCTTGAGCAGGTGAGGTGGACCAAATGTTCTCCAGAGGTCCCTGGCAACCTCAGCTACTCTGTGGAAATTTTACTGTGGTGTTAATGGACAGTGGTTTCTCTTTCAATGAAAGAATTTGAGACCTGAAAAAAAAAAAAAATATGGTAGCTATTGTGCATTTTAGCATAGGTTGCTTCCAAAGGAAGTACATACATAGACCAGTTCATTTGATACTGACCTTACCATAAGCATAATATTATTTTTTATTTCATCTTTCCATAGTTACAGTACTGAAATGTGAAAACAGCACTAATAAATGATACTGTATGGTTGTACTGTTGGATGGGGTTTTTTTAATAAAACCATAACTGGCATTTTTAGGGATGTTGTCTTAAAATTACCTTTATTTTGGCTTTTCAGAATTTAGGGAGGTGGTTTAACTTTTCGTAATCTATTAGTGCTTATAACACACTTCAATAATAATTTGTAATTTATTTGTCTTTTCTGATCTTTAACTCATGGGATGATTACTGCTGTTATTTTGGTATGATAACTGAATTTCCGAAGTTTGGTGTATTTATTCTTAAATATACTCATCTGGAGTAATTGCTCTATGCGTGAAGTAGATAGATGCTTTTCCATGTAATGGCTCTGGCACTTGTCTGTTTTTAACAGCAGCTAATAAATTAATGTATGAAATGTGCAATTTTACTTTGTGCCTTCTTAATATAAAATACAGTTTTTAAAAATCCTCAGTCTAGTTGTAACTAACATGTCTCTGTGGTCTTTTCTTCAGATCCTTATTGACGATGATGGTCATTGGAGGCATAAATATTGAAGAATATATCATTTACAGACAAGATCTTTGAAATCTGTTTCCTTCAGACAGCAAAGGTAAGTAAAACAATCAATATTATGCGTTTGTATATAAGTAATAAGTTAGATAGTTTTTGTCCTCAAAAATAACCAAAATTGAACAGCAGCTGAAGTTCAGGAGCCTGACTACAATTCCAAAAGTTTTAACTTTTTTTAGCAAGTTTATTTATGCTACTAATGTGAAAAACAAGCAATATGGAAGGAGCTTGGTTTCTTTTCCTCCTTTTAGTTACAAGAATATGAGTACTTAGCCTGGGTTTTTTTTGGCATTTGATGTTATTCTGTATTCTTTCCCACGAGTTTTTCGAACTGCAGATCATTTGCAGTATCTGTCTGTGACGAGAAGCAGCAATACCTTGTATGTAGTTGGGTATGGGGATTGCTACTTGAAAAGACAGAAGTTATGTGGAAAAGAAATAGCCAGCAACACACAAAGTAGACTAGTGGTCAGTCTCTTGAGGATTTCTGCAGAAGTTAAGAAGTACGACTTCTTTTTAATTAAATATTAGAGACAAATCTGATGTGCGCTCTGCTTGTGCTATTTGTCGTGAATGTGTGGACTTTTGATCAAAATAAATGTTAGATATTCAGGAGAGTTTTGTTTGTGTGTTACTTTTTCTATTTTGAAACTATTTAAAACACTCTAGGTAATATGGGAAGAATTTTTTCTGTTATAGAGCTAATTTTCCCACTCGTTATCTGCTGTTAATTTAATGTGTGGCAATATCTGAAATTTAGTGATGATTATATGGCAGTAGATTTTTGGTTAGCTGTACAGCTCATCTATGAGCAAAGCAATTAAGACATAATTTCAGAATATAATTGAACTCCTAATGGGGCACTTTAATTCACTAGAAATTTACATATTTGCTTTTCTTTGTTTTAGTAGACAGGTCCAAAATGAGGGTGCAGCTTCATTTTTGAACTTCTGAATACAGCAACTTCATCTGAGACGTTTCAAAATGAAGCATGTAAAATGCTGTTGAATAAGAGGATGGATAAGTTCGTGAATAAGCTACTTAGTTCTCAAATCTGAACTTTGAATAGCTCTCATCAGCTGTTTATTTGAAGAATAAAACTTACTGTGTTGTTAGGATGCCGTGACCCTTTTCAAACTCCTTTTCACCTGCAGTGCAACACAGTGAAAACTGATCTACCTAGTACAAAGTTTGTGCAGTGTTTGTAACTAATTTTCTTCCTGTAGGCATGTCTGGGCAGCCCTGATCTGCTGGGAAAGGGCTTGTTCTGCAGATCTTCATAACCGATTTTTCAAGCAGTATGAATAGAAAATTCTTGGAACTGCATAGTTAGCTCGGGCCCAGCCTGATGGAGCATCGGGGCTGGGACACACGGGGTCAGACTTCTGTCTCGCTTCTGCGTTACAAAAATGAAGAACCTCATTTGTGTAGTGTTTGTAATGCATTTCTGTTTGACTGCCCCTTCAGTATCTTTTTACGTAAGTCAGATCTTTCCTATGAAACCCCCTTTTTACTTCTTTGAGGGTTTTTTTTTCAGCCCAAGTGTAACTGCAAGGACACTAAAACGTTGTGTTACTCGTGTATATCACCATATGCAGTGGACACTGGCAGCTGTATCTGGGCTAACGCAGCCCTGGTTCCATCGGGTTTTGCATCGTTTTAGGTTTTCTCAGCTCCCAGATGATGCTGTAAGAGGTGGGAAAGAGGTAAACAGTGCAGCACGCATAACTGACTTATGTGACCTAAAATAAGGAAACAAACAGTAGGTGTTTGTTAGAGGAAAGCTCAAATTATGAAACAAATGAAGGCAGTTCTCTCTTCTTTTTTTTATTTTCCCCCTTTTTTTTTTTGACCCCCAGAACGGAAGACCTTTTTCATTTAAAAGATAACCTCTCTCAGCTCAGTAGTGTTTATTTATACCTCTGCCACGTTGAGGTTAAATTTTTTGGGTTTGTTTTGTTGTTACTGTTTCCTTCAAGGATAGACCTTTGCGTATGTTTTCATTTGTTCTAAAATGGGGACCTACAACATTTGGTAAAGGAAACCCAAATTTTTTCAGGGGAATAATTATCAAAGTTTGCGTTTGGGTTAAGAGGAAACAGTTTTTGTGTGGGGAAAAACTGGGACGGGGGAAGTATTTCTTTCTGTAAGGTTAATGTTTTACTGGTTATTTCCTTAAACTTTTAATATGTACCTGTGGATAAACCTCAGAATGCTTCTGCTTCTACGAAATCCAAAAAACCTTTTAGCTCTCATTCTTGGCATCTTAGCTTTTGTTTTGCACTCCTTTTGTCTACCAGTACTAAAATGTTCACAGCCATATAGGTATGTGCAGACACTGTTTCTATTCCATTTGATCTATTTTTAAATGCAAGAGCTTTCTGTATTTAATACGCATTACTGTGCTTGCAGTCTAATACTTCAAAACCTTAGTGACCTTGGTTCACCCACTTGTACCTTCTACATTATCATGCAGTCTTTAATTATATGATAACATGCTATTTTTCTCCATAGAAGGAAATCCTTGCATTAAATAGGCGGCATTTAATCAGTATGCAGCTATGTAGTATTTTTAATTGTTCAGTGTGTGGTTCCAGATCTCTCTACTATATAATTCAAACCTTGCTCTGCAGATAGAATTAGGAGTTTGGCTTTATGCTTTACTATACTTTTTAGCAACAGCTTTTCTCTAAGACTTTCTGGTAAAACCCAATCTCTGAAGCCCAGGTCATTTTACAGAAACATTTTCGGTCCTCGGAGCTTCCCTTGCCAGCTCTTTCAGTGGGGTTTGTATGCTTTTTACAGTAGTTGCGGTACTGGAGTACTCGCTCCATGAAGATTCTTTCAAGCCAGAAAAGTGAGAGCAGTTACCCTCCACAAAAAGCATAGGAATTGAAAGGATTGTTGGCCTGGGCATCTTTTTTCGAAGTCATTATTTCATTCTTCTTGGTTCTCAGTTTCACATTCAGCCATTCTTACTTGTACCCTAGTTCCTTGTATGGCTCACGTCTTGCGTCTCTGTTTTCATTTCTCCCTCATCCAAGCAATTTCTAATGTCAGCCGGTTTCTATTTCATGTTCGTTACCCATTCTCGCACAGTACCAGCCTTCCCTCATTTCACTTACTCTCCAGAACTACGGTTCTATCCTGGCTCCAGATTTGCACCCCTCTTTCTTCGAGTGAGGCTGCACAGATGGGTATTGAAGGTTGCACGTCTTTCTACCCGTGCTCCGAGACAGCTGGTGCGAGTCAGCGTCGGTACGACAGCCTTGTACCTGCTTCGGCGTGACTGCGAAGTGCTACGGAGGAGCCGAGTGCCTCCGTGCTGTGCTAGGAAGGCTGCGCACGACGATTTTGGCATTTCCAAAACTGGATGTTTCAAAAAGATCTCAATTGTGTATTAGAAAACTACAGTTTGGAATTTGTGGGTATGTTTATTATGCGTAAAGCAGTTTTAGCATGAACACTGTGGATTTTCTTCGGCTGTAAACTGAGATGGCACTTACTGATTTCTACTCCTTATTTCAGCTGTGAAAGAAACCAGAACGATACTTTACAAGTCCTCATAATATTTTTTTTTTCTTGTTAATCACATAGAAGGGCACAAAAACGTATCATAGAAATACAGCATTAATAAAATAGAAAAACAGTCATGCAAACTTCAAGGATGAGTGAGGTTTACATCTTTCTTATGTTTTATCTTTTTAAACAGTACATGGAAAATTCTAGTAGCTAGATAGAATTTTATACTCTGATAGACATGTTTAGTCCCCTGTGCCACCTCCAGCTGCAAGCCATGTAGCCTTTGAGAACTTTTTGAACTGCGTAATTCTGGGACTCGTGATATATCGCTGCACAGAATCGGGCCTCTCACTATCCAAACTTCAGAATTTATAAGGCTGTTTAATTATACTGAAGTATATAACATATGACTTGGCGCTGCATACACAGTGCTTCTCTAAATAGTTTGTCTTAGAACTGTGTCATTACTAATGTTTTGATTGTAGTTATTCTAAGACAGAGAAGGAACAGTGTCGTGTTGCATCGTTTTTCTCCCTAAAGCAGTCTGCAGTCCGGATTGACGGACAGTTTTTCCTGAATTGTCGTTAAAACCAAGGAGCCCAATTGTCTTTTCTGAAGCCCTAATGTTTTTCTGAGAACAGTCAATTTTCTGTTCCTCTCTCATCTTTTAATATGAAGGAATTGGCTTTTTGTGAAATCCCAAGTTGCTTTCTCTAATGCAAGATGTAAACTAATTCTACCTTCTTAAATTCAATAAAGGGAAACCTACTTAATTTGAAAGTTACTTCTACAGAAATTATGTAAAGGATTTGGGAAAAAACCTTACATTCCTATAATGCTGTTCCACAATATCACTACTTTTAGGTGCATTTTAGAGCCAAATTTTAGAGTATGTTTTAAACATAGTAGATGTGTGATAGGTCATTCTCTGCCTCAGCAGAAAATTTTGTACCTCTTCTGCCAACTTTTTCACATTTCACCAGAGCAAGAAGTTTGTTTTCAATGGTCTCCATTTCTGTTCCAGCTGGTCTTTCTGAAACGATCTTCGGATAAAATATGAGCTGGCGTTTTGAACTTTTTCTTGATGCAGATACTGTAAATAAATACTGCAAACTACAAGGGCTTTCTGTTTTGAAAAATTGAGACAGAGGACACCCTGAAAAAAGTAAATATTCCCAACACGTTTTTATTGTTACCAAATTAATCAAGCTCAGTGGTTTAATTGTAATTTCAAGGTTAAATAATTAACGCAAAAATTTCTGATACTGCAGTAGATCTCTCTCTTTAAAATTAAAAACATGGTAGCACAATGGTTAAAATTCACCTTTTTTAATACGTAATTTTTCTCAGCAAGGCTAGCCATGCGTGCCCACAGCCGCTGACTTAGTTGTCTTAAGTCTTCCTACAGTCACAGCAACGTGGATGTCTCCAGAAGGTTATGGGTTTTTTTATTATTTCAGTTTGTGACGTTAGAAAGTTTTACAAATATCCCTCTTTATTTTTTCCTGTAATACATCGAGAAATTTCTGTGAAATAAAAGCCGCATCATCTTCATTTTTCCTTAAAGAGCTATGGGTTTGAAATAGCAAATAATAGAACTACTGTCATTATTTGTTAATTACACAAAATATGTAAAGGAAGAATGTAGTTAGAATGTTGTATCTACTGAATTATTCTTTTCTGTTGTAACACCAAACCAAATTCAGATCTTCGCTTCCTTCTGAAAAAACACTGTTCTAAAAAGAAGCTCAAGGGTAGCAAGCTTAAAATTTAGCTGTTAATGAAATGCTGGGAAACGATTGTTTTTCTTTACATGGAGATGGCCCGAATGGTTGTGGAGGTGGGTTTTTTCTCCATTTTTAATTTTCTTTTATTTTCCCCTTACTATAAATCCCCATCCTTGGAGGCCCACTGTCATGATGAAAGTCTTACCGAAATGGTTAAGGAAAGTGAAAATAAGAGAGAGTTGTCTGTGCTGTGGTTCGTCAGCCAGTGGTTGGTTTGGCTAACCGGTGCTGGTGATTCTGACCAGCGGGTGCTTGTCCCAGATACAGGTGTCCCCACAGCAAAGGCCTGGCCAAGTTGGCTTTTCTCCTCGTTTCTGTCCTCGTTATAGTGTACAGGGAGAGGGTGCAGGGGTTTTCCTTGACTCCATGTTGAGCTGGAGGCAGTTGTCTCCAGTTAAGCAAGAATGTGGTTCTGTAAAGGCGGTGGTGGGAAGGGATGAACACTTGGTGCTCCCACAGCTTTGCATACAGCCCTGGTTTGAAGTTGGCGCGTTCCGCTTGGATCACCAGTGTTTCTCCCCATCTGATGTGGCCTTGTACCACCAGGAGCTGCAGTCTTTATATTACAAGTATAGCCACAGCAGCTTTCCTACAATGAGAAATACGAGCTTTGAAATGGAACTAATTCTTGATTTTGTTGGTTTATCTTTACACAGGGCATCGTCATTTTTCAGATGCTTAACTGGCCTCTGTCAGCACATCTCTGCTGAAGGGAGATCCCTGCCCCTGTTAGTTTCTGCCCATCCAGCTCAGTGAATCTCAAACATCTTTGTATCGCCTCTTGGAAGGATCACAGTTCCGTGAAACGCTTTTAAATTAAAACCAGTGAGGCTTTTAAATTCAAACTCACGCAAAGTTTCTGAAGAAAAGAGCCACTCTTCCTCCAAAAACCTGTGGTGATACCCCAGAGCTGTCATTCAAAAGAGAATGTTTATTTTTATTTTTTACTGCATTCCTGAAAAATATTAATTAGAGGTAAAATTTTCACCTAGGTGGTTCCATTATTGCCACAATTGGCTTTAACTTAGTCTCCCAAACTAAGACTGTATCACTTCAAAGGAGTCATTAAATTTCTTTTGGCTTTTATCCTCGGTGTATGAAAGTTTATAGGTACCATTCTGAGAGTTGGGGCAAAAATACTTGAGCTTAGGAAAAGGATAGGGGAACTAAACTTTCCATTTGAAAGGTCTCATGAAAAGTTAAATATCTCATCTTTTTTGATCAACTCCATCCATCTGTTGAGTCCTTAATAGGGGAACTAAAACTATTTGGGACGCAGATCCCAGTATGACTTTTCCAAAGTAAATGTAATGTCTTTGAGATTCATGTTGTTTAGATGTTAGAAAACAAAATGCTATTATTATTATACTATTGATACATAGATATAAAGTTCATTGTTGAATCATAGAATGGTTTGGGTTGGAAAGGACCTTGAAGATCATCGAGTTCCACCCCCCCTGCCATGGGCAGGGACACCTCCCACCGGACCAGGTTGCCCAAGGCCACGTCCAGCCTGGCCTTGACCACCTCCAGAGATGGGGCCTCAACAACCTCTCTGGGCAACCTGTGCCAGTGCCTCACCACCCTCAAAGTGAAAAACTTCTTCCTAATGTTTAATCTAAACCTGCCCTCTTCTAGTTTGAAGCCATTCCCCCTCGTCCTATCACTCCATGCCCCAGTAAAAAGTCCTTCCCCAGCTCTCCTGTAGCCCCTTTAGGCACTGGAAGGCCGCAATAAAATCTCCCCGGAGCCTTCTCTTCTCCAGGCTGAACAGCCCCAACTCTCTCAGCCTCTCCTCATAGCAGAGGTGCTCCAGCCCTCCAATCATCCTCGTGGCTCTCCTCTGGACATGCTCTAGCAAGTCCATGTCCTTCTTATGTTGAGGACTCCAGAGCTGGTTGTTGAGTATAATTTGATAATAGTTTATGAGAAGGTAGCTGCATGATGGAATTCTTATTTAATTGCTGTCCTGATGAAGGGAACAGGGAATGCAGAAGGAAACCCAGCTGCAGGTTCACCTTCACTAAGAGCAGAAGAACAAAACCTCTATCATTTATATTACGTGTATTGTAATGTATATAATTTAACCTCACCTAAATAATTCTAACACAGCATTTTTGCTTATTCTACTAATTCTTGTTTGGAAGCTTTATACATTTTCTACTGTAGGCATCTATGTTGGTTTGGGTTCTTTTTTTTCCTTTAAATTTCTTTTTATCTCAAGCACAGTTTAAGTATTTGAGTGACAGCAAGTGACATTTTCATAGGATAGATTCTGTAGGCAAACGAACAGTTGACAGTAGGCATAATGGCAGCCTGGAATAGTCTGACATGTAGGTGTTCTGACTGGAGGATACTCTTTGTGTTGAATGAAGTTCTCATGTAGTAGCTTTCAGTTTATATTGTGTTCTCATAGTGTAGATTTAAATATATACCCATGACACATGCTTCAGATGGTTATTTTACATGATTTCATCTCTTGGAGAAGAAATAGTATTACATAGTCTTAAAGGAAATTCAACAGATAGATACCGGCATTAGTCGAGGTCCTTGGCTTTTGCATCCTGTAGATGTGAAAGAGTGAGACGTCTTCCGGAGTGGATAAATACAGTGTATATTCCTGTACAACATCTCTGTAATTAGCACAGAATAAAGGTCTTGATTTTTATTTTTTTTTTTGAAAGCAGAAGGGAGCACTTGGATGTTAATTGCATGCCAACTTTTGGCCTCTCTATGGACTTATAAACCCCAAATACTCATATTGATGCAATCTTGGTAAAGTTATCGAGTACCTTGTGTGTAGTATGAAATTTCACAGCTGGAGAAAGTAAGAAAACTTCACCTGATTAAAGTTTAACGGCAGTATTTGTGTTGACTTGCAGAAGATTAGATAACTGCTGCTGGCTGAAAAACATGATGAATTCAACATAGATGATATTAGTATATTGTCTGTATGGAAGATTGATAAGTGGATCGTTTTACTCAAATATCATTCTAACTGTTATAATACCATTTCAAGTGTAAAAATCTTAGTAAACTGTCTTCAGCTGTTATGTCAACAGAAATTTATGCACGTGCCTTTATCAAACTAATACTTATTAATATTGGTTTTAATCTTTGAATAACAATTATTTGGAACGGGTGATGCTAGAGAAAAGCGCTGTTGTTCCTGCAAAGGGGCATTTTAAAATACATTGCTGATTCATTCATATTACGAAACCACAAAACGTGTATTTTCCAGCCTAGCAAGTTAGCAAATCACTAGTTGATAGTACTTTAAAAATGCCGCATTATCAATGTTTAGCTGATTTCGCCATCTTTCATGTATAATATTAAGAGTGTGGGTACCTTATGTGTACACCTGAAATCCTGTAAAAAACAGTTGGTTTACGGTGTCAAAGACTAAGTGTAAAATCTGAGCCAGACACCTTTCTCAGCATCGTGGTATAAAATTCGGTGGTTACTGCCAAATGTGTTTCCATAATTCAGTTGGTTTTGTCTGTTTGCTTTGCACTTAAAAGACTTCTTTCTAATAACTTTTCAGTGGAAATTATTATGAAGAAGTAGATAAAACTGATGATTTCCATGATTTTTCTTAAACTGGATTTTGTTGATGATCTTAAATTTGAAATACATCTCAAATTTCTAAAAATAGATATGCTATTTCAAATGACAGAACAAATTCACCTTTTGCCTACCTGTTTAAGACGGTGGGAGTAACAATCCTAAACGCACCTATTTTTATATAGTCCCTTTTCGTAAAAGAAGAGCCTTGTGTTACAGAATCACAGAACGGGTAGGGTTGGAAGGGACCTCTGGAGATCATCTAGTCCAACCCCCCTGCCAGAGCAGGGTCACCTACAGCATGTTGGACAGGGCAGCGTCCAGGCGGGTTTTGAGTGTCTCCAGAGTGGGAGACTCCCCACCTCTCTGGGCAGCCTGTGCCGGTGCTCCACTACCCTCAAGGTAAAGAAGTTCCTTCTCATGTTAAGATGGAACTTCCTATGTTCAAGTTTATGCCCATTACCCCTCGTCCTATCACTGGGCACCACTGGAAAAAGACTGTTCCCATCCCCCTGGCATCCTCCCATTAAGTATTTGTAAGTATTAATAAGATCCCCCCTCAATCTTCTTTTCTCTAGACTAAAGAGACCCAAGTCCCTCAGCCTTTCTCCATAGGAGAGATGTTCCAATCCCCTAATCATCTTTGTAGCCCGTTGCTGGACCCTCTCCAGCAGATCCCTGTCCTGTGTTCACAACGTGAGCAGAATATTGATGTTTCATTTTGGCGGCACGTTAGATCTTGGTGGTGGTTTTGCCCTGCTAGGACATAAGAAAGATCTTTCTAAGTTCTTGTTAGCAAAATGGGTCACTGCTTTGGGGTGGTATACAGGTACATTTTAACAAAAAGCTTGTCGTTCCCAGTTTAACTGAAGAAAAAGAAGTTAAATTTCCACGTGCTAAGTCACTGGTTTGACACAGATGTTTCGAAATGAGGTTCGGTGCCCTCAGATTAGACTATCACGATTGTCCCATCTAAACATATAAAATTACGCGTTCTTTGTGAATAGTTTTGATTTGGACTACAGGAATGCAAAGCTAAAATTCCATCGGAGACAGTAAAAGACGGTTTATAATTACAAATGAACCGGCCCGGCTGCAGCTGCGGGGAGGGGGTAGGGAACAAGCTGATGGGACTGAAAGAGCAAGGTCTGGAGATGCAGACCACACGCCGCATGGGCCGGGGCTCGTTTGGGAGGCAGAGTGAAGAGAGCCGAGCTGCATTTCCCATAGCTGCCGCCTCTCTCCCCGGTGAAGCAGACTCTGCGAACGCGTGCTTAAGTTATATTTAAGTCCTTTTGCAAAAGACTAAAGTGCAGCTGATCAATGACAAAATGCTTTCAAATTAGAAATACTTGTTGTTAAAGCGTATCTTTGAGTGAAGATGGGAGTAGTGCCTTCAATTGGACCTAGATTCTTCAGTCGTGTCTTCCGTCTATATACCTACTCTGCTTATTTTACTTTCCTGCCTAAGAGTGGTCTTTTTTTTTCTGGGCATGTAAGGACATTAAAAACCCAAAGGCCAGGAGAGACCATAGTAACTGTTTTCTCTCTTCTTCAGCGTGCAGACTATTGCTTTGAGCAGAACCTGGATTAAAGCTCGCCTCTTCGAAAGCTCTCCGCCCGATCTTGTTTCGAAGCCTGGGATAGTGAGCTCACCATTTCACCTAGAAAATTTTTCCGTACTTAATTGCCCGTAATAATAAGAAATACCTTTTTATATAAAATTAATACTGCTCTACCTTTCATCTGGAAGGACTTAAATATTTTCTCTTTGCTTATACTTACTAAATCTTTCATAATTCTGTTGTTGCTTGTTGTTGTTACAGTATGATATACTTTCTTCCTCTTCCTTAGCTGTACACATGCTTTAGCATTTTCTTGCACTATTTGCAAAGAGAAAAAACGATACCAGTTGGGAAAAGTTTGTGAAAGCCATTTATGTGAAAATGATCCACCAAACTGTGCTGAGAAACACAGCCAAGCACACTTTTGCTATGGCTCTCTAGCATAAAATTGATGCATAGCGTACTAAGTTTGCAACTATACTACTGACATGCCTTATTGTTTTATCCCCTAAATTGCTGATAGAAACAATGTGGTAGATTAAATACAATTTAGAGATTTTTTCGGAGGCTAAAACATTTATTAAGGCTAGTGCTGCCCCACATATGTAGTTCAACACAAGGTTCTGTGATAGGGAAAAAATGCATTGCTGTGTATTTAGAGCCTACGCTCCCGATACAGACTTAGGCAGAATCCCGCGGTGCTCTGCGACCGGCACGGTCCATCCTTCCCCGGTACGGAGCTCTTCTGGAGGAGCAGCTAAAGCCGTAAGTGACGTTTAGGTTCAGGTCAGGGCGGTTTACATTTTTGACTGAAAGGAAAGAAGGGTCCGACATCCTCCTCCACTCTCAATTCCTAAAGCCAGAACTAAGTATATGAGAAGTAAAACCACTTTAGACCCTCAGCCCGGGAACTGAACCTGGCGGCGTTGCTGGCAGGTGGGCTGAAGGGGAGGGAGGCAAGGAGAGCTTGCAGGGGACTATAGGTTCTTCGTTACGTGTTGAAATAGCGGGGCTGTGTTCCTTAGAGTAAGTTTTAGCTTTGATTCAAGTTCATATAATATTTACAATAATGGGATGTATTCACTGAAAGGCAAAAAAAATCCGACATAGAAAATAGTTACTGGACTGACACACCAGCAAATTATTTCTTTAGGTAGAAATAAAAATTTATAAAACATGCGTCGAGGATTTAACTATATGTTTTAGCATTGAACTGAATGTGGTTATTTAGTGATGATGAAAAGGTGATTTAAAGCAAACAGATTTGAGGATACAGTCAGCGTTCATGCGCAGTTACTGTAGTCTGAGTTAGGTCCTGGTTCCGTGGAAATTGATGGCAGAACTGAAAAAGCATTTCAGTTACGCTCACAAACTACAGTGCTGTATTGATTGACGTGTGTTTCATTGCTACATTTTGGATAAGCATCTCGTTTGAGGTATCTGGCCCTTCTTCTGGATTTGACACACGTAGGTATTTTTGCAGCCAGCATGTTTTGTAATACGAGCTCTAGACTCCGAATTCTGGATCAGTTGACTATTTTTTTGTCTGTCCTTGAGCTCATCTAGTATTTTGTCCCATCTAACCACTCTTCATTGGCAGCATTAAGGGACACTGAATGCTGAAGCCATCTCTGTCATTCATTTCCATCATTCTTCTGCTCTGGTATAAGGTAAAAAATAAATATTATAGAGGAGTGTTGAAGGTGTTTCTAATGAGGTTCTCTTGTGAATATTTTCTAGAGGAAATAAGCATGGATTATTTTTTTAGCAGATTTTTCCATGACTGCTGCAACTTGGTGGTTTAAGTTCACTAAATTACTAGATTCAGGGTTTGACTGACACATGTAAATGGTGGGCTAACCTCAGACACATCTGGATTTGTCCAGATCTATCTTGTATGCATTTGTCATGTACTCCTCAAAGTTCCCTTCTCGGTGTGCGCTGAAGGAGAGCTCTCCAGAAATTGGTGTCTGCCCATGCAGTTGCCCACAGGAGATCTTTAAAGACTGCACAGACAGTCCTTTCAAAGGCCCCTGGGTACTTAAAGCACGTGTTTTCAGGTGGGTTCTGCTTACCTGTCGTCATGCACTGCTCCCCCTGACCAGTCGCCCCGGTGGAGACAGCACACCCTGAGCTTGGCCTTGGCCGCCGCAGTTCCAGGCTTGACAGTGAACCAAAATGCAGAAGTATTCCTAAAAGCTCAAAGCAGAGAACTTTCAAGACTTGGAAGCCAAACAGGACAATACAAACACAAACCTAAGCTGTGCTTCTGAAGAAAATACGCTAAAATAGCTAAAAACATGCTATGCTTTCAAGGCAATCTGAACATTAGAAGAACATACTCGTTAGTTAAGTTTCACTCACCTCATCCTCATGCGGATCGTGGTGTAGTTTTAAATGCAGTTGTTGGTGATCTCTAGAGTCTGCGTGCTTTTTGCCTCTGACATTTCATAACTGCTTAAGAAAGAGTGGTCGGGCTAGCTGTCTGCCTCATTAGGATGGTTTAATTTTTTAACGCTCAGCTTTGATAGATTTCACATGTGATATCTTTGGATGTGTTTTGACAGGAGTACGAGATGTAAGGCCTTTGGCCAGTGCTTTTCAGGAATCAGACTGTCTCTTCATCTGTTGTTGGTTCAGTGGTTCATGCGTACAAGTCCAAAAATGGCTTTAGAGATTTGGGATGCAGGAGAACAGCTTTCCTGCGTGTCTGTTAATTTACTCTGATCCATAAAATTCTTGATGACTCACCAGAAGGTTTCTATTTTGTGTGTAGTACGCTTTGGACGTTTCACTAGTGTGGTGATGAGTATAGCATTTGATTGTAGGACATCAACTCGTGCTTTTGTGGTGGACACTTGCATGGGGTGAGCATGGTTCTCCGTGCTTCGAGTCCCATATGATGCCGAGGCTTTTGACAGAAACTGCGTGTTGCTGTTGTGCAAGGTACCAGTGTGGATCCAGGAGATAAAACACAGTAAATTATCATAGAATCGTAGAATGGTTTAGGTTGGAAAGGACCTTGAAGATCATCAAGTTCCAACCCCTCTGCCATGGGCAGGGACACCTCCCACTAGACCAGGTAGCCCAAGGGTTTTCCCAAATTGGTATGGGAAAACTTGTACTCATTAGATGTTTAAAAAATACTAGATTTTGCAACGTTTCAAAGAATGCTTCCCGAAAGAAGCTTAATAGTTGATAACTTCACCCCATTAAAAGTAGGAACCTCAACAGTTGAGTAGCCATAGGTCGACACAGAACGATTATAAAGGCAGAGGAAACGTCACAGCTGGGCTGCGGGACTCGGAGTGATACCTGCCCAGTAGTAACAGCACATGGGGAGTTTTATGTGATACACGTGACTCTAAAGCAAGATAATCACCGATGAGTAAGTTAGAAATTACAGACTTTCAGCTCGTTTTGCACAGTTTGAAGAAGTTTCCTATGGTGAGGCAGGTGAGGCTGGCAGCAGGGAGAGGGGCAGGGGCAGGAACGAGCCCTTGCCCAGGGGCATAGGGAAATCTGCTTTATTGCATAGGCACCTACAAAATATTTTACCTTAGCATCATATGCTGTCGGTTCTGGTTGCTTGCATAAAATTTCATCCTGCTTTTTCATTTTGTAAACTATTTATGCTTAACATGGTTCTGTTGAAATAAAATTAACATTGTAGAAAGCTATCTGGTGACTGTTAGCATGCACCTGAACAGCAGTATCACTTTTTGCACCAAAAAAAAAAAAAAAAGGAAGAATATGTTTAGCATTGCTGTTAAACCAAAAGATACCAAAAATAAATTGGATGCTTGTTCCTTTTTGTCCCTTCTGAAAAACAAAAAACTATGCCCAGAGTAATGTTATACCCTTGGCCCTTTATTAAATCTGAAAATATAATAATTACTTAATAAAAAGGAAATGCAGAAAATGTATAAGATGATAACTAGAAAACAAAAAAAAACCCTGCTAAATGGCATCAAGCAGCTGGGGTTGCACAGACATGCCAAGAGCCGATAGTTTGTCCTCAGCGCAGTCCCTTGGCTTTCCATGTGCTCTGAGGTGTACGAAACTGCTGGGAAACACTGTCCGTCCTCAGGGAGAGCAGTGAAGGAGAAATGTCTTTAGGGGATGGGAGAGCGGAGTGAGTCCTTGTGTCCCACGTTTCAATCTCAACCTCGGGATTTGTCTGCAGAGATGATGTTGGGTGCAGTGGGCATCTGTGGTTTAACAGGACAAAAAGCTGGTCCCTCTTAAATCCAAAATACGTGCATAGCTTTGTACAGTACTCACAATTCTCTCCAGGTTCACATGCTTCTCTTTCTTCCGTTCTTTCTCTCACGGTTTTCTTTGTCGCTCTTCCTTGGCTAGGTTTGTGGTTGGGCAGGGCTGCAGATCAGGTGGTCTCAACCATAGAGAGATCAGAGAGTTATTTTGGTTGGAAAAGACCTTTAAGATCATTGAGCCGGCCGTAAACCTAACACTGCCAGGTCCGCCACTAAACTATGGCCCTAAGTGTCGCGTCTGCCCGTCTTTTAAATACCTCCGGGGATGGTGACTCCACCGCTTCCCCGGGCAGCTCTCATCATGCTTCAGCTTCGCTTCAGGCTGCTGGTGACCGCAAAGGCTCCGACCTGAGCGGTGGGCTGAGAGCTCTGAGCTGCCAGACTGGGGAGCCTGGAGAAGGGA
>NW_009648640.1:631708-635090 GCF_000708025.1 Charadrius vociferus
GAAAGAGGTTTTGAGGTGTTTTGCGCTTTCCAGTACAGGAAGCGGACAGACGGCTCTCTGGCCCACCAACAGAAAGAATTGTAGTGCTTTGCCATGGAGAACTCCTGGGGTGTCCGTGTGTCTGGTGTGTACGGAACAGAGGGGAGAGGAGGCGCACCGCCTCTGGGGAGCCCTGCGACGCTCTGCTGTGATTTGAGAGAGAGAAAGTCGCTTTAGTATATAGTGGGAAAAGAAAATGAGCCTTGCTCTAGGGTGCTGGAAATCAAACGGTTAATAGTATAAGAAATTTTATGGCACTCTTGTAAATGTTACTCGGTTAAAGGGAATAAAGCAATTTTAAATCAGCTGTCCCAGGAAATCAACACTGGTTTTAAATGTGTGCAAACTGAAAACAATCTATGCCAGAACTTCTTGTGCTAATGCCAGCTAAAAAGAAGAAAGGAAAAAATCAAATTGATAGGCTTCGAAGTTGATAATTGTGCTTAAGTGCTATGCCTGTAAATCACAGAATAACGTTTCCACTGGCATAACAGTTACTGTATGTAAATGTACATATAGTGCCTTTGCAATAATACAAAATACCTGTAATCCCGAGTTCCTCGCTAAGCTTGCAGCCTTGCAGTCACTAAAATACAGCCTGCCATTTGGCTTAACCCGAGATGATTCCATGAATGTCAAATAACATAATGCTAAGGATATTCAAAATTCATGCAAAACATGATGTCAGTATGTGTGACCTAAACTCCAGAGTAGCATAATGTGATAAATTATCTTGCTATAGTTCCAAAAAGCTTCATGGATGAAATTTTTTAAAAGCTTTACTCTATAACAGTGAGAAATAAAAACAAATTTTAAAATTCTACCTCTTCAGCTTTTTGATTTCCCTTAGCTTCTTCAAACTCCTGTGCCTCAAACCACCTTTATAGCGTGGCAGTCCCTGCGCGTGTCCGTAGTCATTTTGGGCAGAGACGATCTTTGCTCTGAAGTGTTGGATCTACTCCTCGGTATGACTCTTCATGCCTGGTTGCGTACATGGCAGTCTCCAAGTCATCTTCTATTGCTGAGCGCACCAAAATTTGAAAGCGGAGAGTAAAATAAACTTATATTCCTTTTTATTGGTTTTACATGTTAGGCTACTCATAAACGGCATCCGGAAAGCCTGCTACAAAAACGTATTTCTATCAAACATAGCGGCAAAATGTATACAGAGGTGCTAAATAGTCTGCAATTAGTAAAGTTCAAGACTGGAGGGTTCAATGAGTGTAGAAAACCAATGTGAAATCTGACTGCTTTGAAAGCGTTGTGCTCTTTAATTCCTGTACATAGATTTAGTGTTTTCATCTTTGCGACCTGTGCTGCAGGGGCCCAGGCTCCCGGCCGGTGTACGACTGCAGCGGGTTTGGAGTTTGCTGTGGGATTCGTATTTGGACTAAGGCAATGAATAAAATTGATAAAGCGGACAGGATAGTTTACTCTGTGGTGTCAAATTAACTCTGCCGCAAAATGACTAGGTTACGTCAAGTGGGAAGAAATACTGATGTAAAATATTTGGGTACATGGGTACAATAGTTCTTGATGATAATATGAGGAATGTTAGAGTGCAGTGGTATTTCTGTGCAGGTAAATTTGTATTTTCTGTATTTAAGGTTTCTTTGGAAGAATAAAACAAAAGTCTGTTTAAAGAGAAACCTTGTTTTAAACTGCTTATTTTTATCTGCTGCCTAAAATACTTGAAGGTGCTGAGGTACAAACTTTTTTTACCTTACTGTATTTACCGTAGTGTACTTGGTTCTACAGCAGTTACGAACAAAGGATTTGACTCTTTCCATTGATTCAAGTTTCGTGTATGTTTTAGGATAAATTCTGACCTTGAGTAAATTTACACTGCTTTGTAGCGAAGCCCTGGTACGCAAGATGAGGATCTAGCTGCATGAGGAGATTCTTAATTTGTGTAGTTTAGCAGAGGACATGTTTATAGTTCAAAAAATAAATAATTCAGAAGACTGTATCTGGTTTGTGTTGACTATTTGGAACCCTACTTAAAAAATTACTAATTTGATATTTTCACTTAGTAGCAGCTGACTGTTACCTACGTGAACTTTCACAGCATTACAACTTTTTTAGTAACGTTCCTGTTCTGTATCGTGGCTTGGTTAGACATTTCATATTAGAACAACACATTTGGAGGCTAATTTTAATAGTGCTTGTGTTGGCTCTTTGAAAGAACATCAAGCTTTCTGTCTAAATCTCTTCTGAGACGGGTTTTGTGTGTAAGGTGAGTCACGTTCTCTAGCACCTAAACTTTAGATGAGATAGCGTTACTAAAAGTATTCAAGAACATCACCCTCAAAAAGGTTGTAGCTACTGGAGTTGAGGAAAGACTTGAACACTGTTATTCGTTCCTGCTAACGCAGAATGTCAAGAAGAATATACTGACATATTCCTCATTTAATATATTATGAGGCTACTGGAAAATTTGGATGATGCCATAGAGCAGAAAGCTCTTTCAGACGTTTAAAACCTTATCACTAAAGATTAGGATATTTAACTAGCCGCGTTAGGTTGCCCAGATCTCACTTTACTAAGAATTAATGGCATTCTTATTTGTTTTTCAGGCTATCTTGATGCTGTTAAGAAATTACTGAATTACTATAAAATAACTGTCGTTGCCTAAACTTTAAATGTTTCAATTTGTTCTTTGAAATTGAGCAGTAGCTAAAATAAGTATTTCCTAATGCACTGGTGCCCATTGCCGTTTTACGTAATAGCTTAGTTTTGTGTCTTTATGTGTGACCGTGTTTTGTTGCCATCCTCGTACACTAAGATGAGACTGTAAGTCTTTAGTTCCTCAAGCGAAGGTCCTGTTCATCGCACTTGTTGATCATCTTGTTAATCCAAAGTGGGAGTGAAAGTAGAATTTTACATGGTTGTTTTAGGTCCCAATGTTAGTTTGGGTGTGTTTGCCACAGATTTCCACATTCACGTCTTCAAAAAAAGCTGACCAAAAATTCTCCATTGGCATAGCTACGCACTGCCATCCCCTGAAAGATATTTTTAAAATCTAATCAAATTCTTTGTATATGCAGTTACTTTTTAACCATGGGTGCAGGAGGATGGCAGATTGGCCAGTCCACACAGTTGGAGGTAGCGTGTCAAGCTAATTATGTGTCAGACCAAGGCCACTGAGCACTGCTTCCAAAAATTTGGGAAGTGTACTCTTAGAGCTGTCAAATTTAAAGCAAGTTTGCATTCAGATGAAGATGCGCTTTGGTCCTTAGGCTTCAGCTCACCGTCAGTATCTCAGTGCTTGGTTTGAATAGAAATCTTTTTATCTACCAGATTAGTAGTTGCCAAGGGATCTGATTGTCCCATCAATTTCAAT